>NC_138769.1:183853562-184136062 GCF_965119305.1 Pelophylax lessonae
ACAGTATCTTTATACTTTTAATTTTTTCTTTATTCTGATTTTCCCTCCCCCTCCCCAACACACATATAGCTTTATGAGGGACTTTTAAGTTCTTCCTTTAACCAGAAGCGTTTTTTGCACTCAGGACTTACATGCCTTATCCTTCCAACCTGGGTCCCTTTATTTGTTGGACTCCAGTCGCATGCAGACGGTGGACTGTGGATCACAACTGCTGACCTGCTCATACTACCAGAAAATTACTCCTTTACATCAAGGACCCTGGCCATTCCCTCTTGAGCCCTGTGGGTAGTTCTCTTAGAAAAGGTCATTGTTTTTATATTCAGCAAACAGGGAATGTAACACAATCACGGATGATGTGAGTTTCTGAATCTTATCAATATTCTGTTTATATTATATATTTCACAAATTATCTGTATTAATGTGATTCTATATTACCCTATTGCAGAATCAGCTCTGCAGCATACAGTTCTTTACCCCTGAAGAAGAAGCACACATTCGCTTTGAAATGCGTTGGGTATTCTTTAGCTGTTGTTTTGCTAACCTCGCATCTGTGCTGCCTTTTTATGTGTAAACTGTTTGCTTATTTATCCTATGTTATTTTCGTGTATGCAATCTATGTACCAATAAAATGTATTACTTTTTTATCCTTTTGGAATTTTTTTGCGTGCCTGTAAAGTCCGAACCCCTTAGGGGAATCCCTTTCTTGCTGTATGTAACCATATGACAATTTTGTGAAAAAAAGTTGTGGGTAAAAAATACAACTTCAAAAAACTCACCACGCCTCTTACTAAATACCTTGGAATGTCTACTTTCCAAAAAGGGGTAATTTTGGGGTATTTGTATTTTCCAGGCTTGTTGGTGTCTCAAGAGATTAGGTCAGTACATCAGGTGTGATGGATTTTTAATGATTAGCATCATAGCTTGTAGACTCTACACCATTCACAAAGATCAAATAATATACACTGAATTGGGTTATTTTTACCAAAGGTATGTAGCCGTATAACTTTTGGAAAACATTTATGAAGAAAAAATGCTAATTTGCAAAACAGAAAAAAAGAAAAAAAATGTTTTTATTTTTCAAAATTTTCGGTCTTTTTTTATTTATAGTGAAAAAAAAAACCCTGTTGTGCTTAAATACCACCATAAAAAGCTCTATCTGTGTGAAAAAATGACACAAATGTATCCTATGCACCCACTATCCCTGATGTCCTCTACATAGACTGGGAAACTCCTGATGAATTATTTTCACCTCTCAAGCATTTTGCAGTCCAGTACCCATTTGACGAGTGCTTTTTTAAGAGGTGGGCTGTCAGCACTTTTGATCTGGCAGTGTCCAGTCTTTTTAAAGCATTAATGTTTTTTTGTAGAGAATACGTCAATATGACAGGGTAGGAGATAGTCATACAAATTGGGTTAGAGAGTTGCAGAGGATGGGAAAGGCCCTGGAGAATTCCTGGAGCGGAGGTGGGCAGAGGTGATGAGGGAGCTAGAGAGCAGGAGGTCCTGGGAGGAAGGAAGGGAACATTTTTGTTGGAGGGGGGGGGGTGAGTTGTGGATGGCAGTGGATAACAGAGAAGTCAGGGGCAGGAAATATTATGAGCTCTGTCAGGATCTGGATCACATGCTGGTGGCACTGTGGTTCCCTTGTTGTAGTTCAGGTGTCCACCAAGGTGTATCTCACAGCTGCCAGCAGATCCCAGTAATCACTCCTCACCTGATGCTGGCTGTTGGGAGGGTATTTAGTTCTGCATCCACTGTTTCCTGGCAATTCAGTGTTATGTCAGAGATCAGCAGCAGATATGGCCAGATCTGCGAGATCCACCTAGGAAACGGGCCAGACCATATATATTTAAAGTACTATTTATTAATAAAACAAAAGACATCCAAACACCAGCAAACAGGAAACACAGCAAATGTGAAGATACAACTAAACTTAACCATATAACAAAACACCTATCAACCTAACTAAGAAACAGAAAGGCTAACTTACTATAAACAATATGTAAAAATAAGAACAGAGAAAAACAGGGTAAATCTGCAGGTGCAAGAAAGACTCAGGAAGAGGGAAACAAGACTGGCATCAGGAACAAGGGGGAGTAGGTGCAAGGTACAGTGTAGTCAGTATGATGCAGGGCAACATCAGGAGCAGGGTCAGGATAAATGGCAATTAGTATCTGGTGAGCAAGGAAAAATTGTAAAGCACCAGGAAACAGTGAATGAGGAAATAAATACCCTCTCAACAGCCAGCTTCAGGTGGAGAATGATTTTCTGATTATTAGACTGAGATCTGCTGGCTGTTGAGAGACACCCACTTGTGGACACTGGAACTGCATCCCTTCATCTAGGGAATCACAGTGCCACCAGCAGGTGGTCCAGATTATGACAGTTCCCCCGTCCTTAAAGCGGTTGTATACTCACCTAAAAAAAAAAACAAACCCTGCAGGAGAAAGGCATAATGAGCTAGTATGCATCACATAATAGCTCATTATGAAATACTTACCTTAAAACGAAGCATACATGCAGGAATTACTTTTCAGCAAAGATCCAGCAATGAGCTCTAAAGGTCTGCCGGATATCCGCCTTGCAGGTTTAGGAGATATTAATTATACCTACAGGTAAGCCTTGTTATAGGCTTACATGTAGGTAACAGGTAAAAAGTAAGGTATACTACCACTTTAAAGAGAGACATCTGGATGCTCAACCGTGCTTCACTGCGAGAGGCTGGCAGCTGACTGGGTGCCCCGCTGCTGGGGTCCAAAAGCTGTCTGGGTTCCCTGCCGGTCATATCCTTGAGGAAGCACAGCACTTGCATTTTACAATTCCTTAATGCAGGAAATGTCACAGTTATGGGAACCTGAAGGCTTAACATCAGAGTAACTGGTTGTGACGAGACCAACCTCACCACATTGCATTGGAGGAGCCTGGTTGCCCGCCTGCTGCCTTTGGATTATGGACCGGCAGCTAAAGGGTTAATTTTACGGTGCAGAAGGATTTATTTCTCCCTTTCTGCACAGCCGTTCGGTAGATTCTATCTACCGAACAAACAGCCCCTGGTTCTAATTTGTATGGATTTGGTGAATGCAGGGTGACCAGGAGGGTGTTGAACACTGAAAATATGGTTTGGACAACTACAAATGTAATATGAAGATTTTTGTTCCCATTTGCCATGAGGTCTCTGAACAGGAAGTCAACTCCTAATATGGTCATTACAGGAAGTTCTGAGGAGACGGGCTGTCTGAGGTGGCTCTCCATTCACCTATTGTCAGGTGTGCTAATGACCTCACCTGTTGTTTGCTAAGGGATGTATTGACACTCAGAGTAATGTGTATTGAGGGCTCGTTAGGGAACCATTGTTCTGTGTCTGACTATTGTGTACATTGATTGCCCCCTGGGGCTTCTGTCTCCTTGCATTGGTCAAAGCTATCTGACCAATCCCTGTTGACTCATTTTCAAGTCCTCATTTGCATGGCAGTCCTTCTGGTCAATCTATCTGACCAATCACTGCTGACTCATTTTCAATTCCTCATTTGCATGGCTAAAAGAGGACCTGAATGGGAACTGCAGGTACTGTGCAATTGACCAATGGGAAAGCGGTTGTTGGGGGAAGGATGTTCCAATTTCTGTATAAAAGTGTGCTGTGTTCTTCCAATAAATGATGTTGTTGTTCCTGTTTTACCCTCAACTTGGAGCTTTGTCTCGTTCTTGGGGGGATTCACTGTATGCTGTTGGAGACTGATTGCTAGGAGTGTAAGCTGATGTATGCTTTTCCTGTTCGTCCGCTAGCAGCTATTCGTGAGGTTCCAGGTTGGAGTGCTATTTTGTATCCAGTTTGGGAGTTTGGTGTTCTGCAGTAGCTGTGCCTGTCTCTCAGAAAGGGGCATATCGCCTAAACTGATTTTAACCCCTTGTCTGCTGAAACGGTCCGTTACAGTGCTCAAATAAGTAATCTGTATCATCTTCCAGAAATCATACCAAAGATTTAGCCTGAGGCACCCTGAGGGAGGAATAAAAACAACATGGTCATGAACCTGAACCAAAACCTGTATTTCACTAAATGAAAATCTGAACTAATTCCTTCAAAGCCTGGTGGCAAAGATTGTTATCCCCAATGCTATTTCCACACAGCCTCCCCTAGAAGCATCTTAACATAATAGACAGCAAAATACTCATCGCAAATACCTTCCAGTTGCCATGCGCAGCTGATCTGGTCATTTGTGGGCTTCAGTGTTATGTCATGGATAGGGATGAGCATACGGTTCATACTCGGGTGAACATTTTCCTATTTAACCGTTCGCTGAACACCCAATTTTTAGTTTTTTAAATCAGATGGTTTTTTTTTAAAAAGACAAAAAAAAATGGGGTGCAAACCACAATAGACAAACATGTACCTGAAACTGGTAAATAAGAACACAAATAAAAAATAAAAACAAGAACAGAACACATGAACAAACAGAACCTCTGCAAGTCAAAGTACTGCTATACTATATGCAGTGCTTTTAGTGGAGTTGGAAAGAGAACGTCAATATTCACCTACCAATGCTACATACAGTCCATTCTCAGTGAACAGTACCACAACTAGGCAGATGAGGTCTTACCACCAAGAATTCTATTGTGGACTAATTGTAATGGAGCTAGTCCGGGGACGTCTAGCCAGTAGAGTTGAGCGGACACCTGGATGTCCGTGTTCGGCGGGTTTGGCCGAACTTAAAAAAAAAAGTCCGGGTCCGTGTCCTGGACTTTTGCCGAACTTTTCCCGGACACCGAACCCCATTGAAGTCAATGGGGACCCGAACTTTCAGGCACTAAAATGGCTCTAAAACACCAATGAAAAGGGCTAGAGTGCTGCAAATGGCAGCAAAACGTAGTTAAGAGCATGGCAAGTGCTCTGCAAACAAATGTGGATAGGGAAATAACTTAAAACAACAAAAAAAAAACAGAAAAATAAAACAATGTTCTTCATCTCTGAAGGACGAGGCCCATATGGAGTAGGAGGGAGGTTGAGGTGGTGGTGGATGTGGCGGTGTCATAGGCGTGCACACAGGGTGTGCCGGGTGTACCTGGGCATACCGTAATCACCTAGGGCACATAGCATTATCGCTCTGTTTGCCAGTGAGGAGATGGGAAAGATCTCCCTCGGACCTGCTCTGCTCTATTTCTCTTTGCCAGCAGAGAGAGTAATGTATCGGGGCCATGTACATGTAGGCAAACACATGCATGTGTATTTAAACTTTGGGGTGCACACCCTAATGCAATAGGCTGCGCACACCTATGGGCGGTGTAGGTGGAAGCGGCGGTGGAGGAGGACCAGGGCCGGATTAAGAGCATCATGGGCTTGGTGCTGAGGATTTTGAAGGGCCTTAAGGGCCGTGCCTTGGCATGAGGAGGAAGGGTGCAGCCATGCATGCCTAATTCAACATGGGATGCTGTCTCTGAAGCCCATAAACACATCCATGCATCGGCAACTGTCCCTCCTTGTCCGGCCTTCGTGCTGTGTGGGGAGGTTCTGAGGGAGCTGCCTGGGGAAGCGAGCATAGAAGCCAGACTTCTGTGTTTACAAGTGACAGAAGAGCGGTAACAGTGAATATGGCCAACCCGGGGCCTATATTAAGGTAGGGGCCTGGAGCTGCAGCTCCAATAGCCCCTATGTTAATCTGGCCCTGAGGAAGACGAGGTAGCCAACACTGCTTTTTTTCAGAAATTTTAAATGAGGGTACACCCCAAAAGAGTGAGAAAGAGCAAAAATAGAACAATGGCTGGGTAAGGTCGGTATCCATCGCTATTCTGCACAAGGTACGGAAAAGTCCCGTGGGATCCATGCCTGGTTCATTTTAATGAACGTGAGCTTGTCCACATTGTCTCTGGACAGGCGGCTGCGCTTGTCTGTGATAACGCCCCCAGCCGTGCTAAATACCCGTTCAGATAATACACTGGCTGCAGGGCACGCCAGCACCTCCAAGACGTAAAGGGCAAGCTCAGGCCATGTGCCCAACTTGGAAACCCAGAAGTTGAAGGGGGCAAACCCGTCATTCAGTACGTCTAGGCGTGTGCACACATACTGCTCCACCATGTTGGTGAAATGCTGCCTCCTGCTAAGACGTTCCATATGAGCTGCTGGTGCTGCTGTTTGTTGTGGCGTGCTGACAAAGCTTTTCCACATTTCGGCCATGCTAACCCTGCCTTCTGAGGTGCTGGCGGTGCCCTGGTTGCGTTGGCGACCTCTTCCTCCTCCTCCTCCTCCTCCTCTGCCTTGTGCTTCCACTGTGGCCCCGATGTCAGGTGGGAATGCCAGCAGCATCGCGTCTACCAGCGTGCGCTTGTACTTGCGCATCTTGCGATCGCGCTCCAGTGAGTGAATTAAGGACGGTACGTTGTCCTTGTAACAGGGATCCAGCAGCGTGGCCACCCAGTAATCAGCACAAGTTAGAATGTGGGCAACTCGGCGGTCATTGTGGAGACACTGCAGCATGTAATCGCTCATGTGTGCCAGGCTGCCCAGAGGCAACGAAAGGCTGTCCTCTGTGGGAGGTGTATCGTCTGTGTCCTCTGTATCCCCCCAGCCACGCACCAGTGATGGCCATGAGCTGGCCTGGGTGCCACCCTGCTGTGAACATGGTTCCATCTCCTCCTCCAGCTCCTCCTCCTCCTCATCCTCCCTCGTAGCCCCTTGTGAATGACTGCCCTGAAAGCCTTGGAAATGTTACCTCTTCATCCTCCTCCTCCTCCTCCTCATCCTGTGCCACATCCTCTTCCATCATCGCCCCAAATAGTTTTTTCAAGGAGGCATAAAGTGGGATAGTTAAGCTGACAATGGCGTCATCGGCACTGGCCATGTTGGTGGAGTGCTCAAAACAGCGCAACAAGGCACACAGGTCTCGCATGGAGGCCCAGTTATTGGTGGTGAAGTGGTGCTGTTCCACAGAGCGACTCACGCGTGCGTGCTGCAGCTGAAACTCCACTATGGCCTGCTGCTGCTCGCACAGTCTTTCCAGCATGTGCAAGGTGGAGTTCCACCTTGTGGGCACGTCACATATGAGGCGGTGAGCGGGAAGGCCGAAGTTACGCTGCAGCGCTGACAGGCGAGCAGCAGCAGGGTGAGAACCCCGAAAGTGCGCACAGACGGCCCGCACTTTCTGCAGCAGCTCTGACATATCAGGGTAGTTTTTAAGGAACCTCTGCACCACCAAATTCAGCACATGCGCCAGGCAAGGGATGTGCGTCAAACAGGCTAGGCCCAGAGCTGCTATGAGATTTGGCCCGTTATCGCACACCACCAGGCCGGGCTTGAGGCTCGCTGGCAGCAACCACTCATTTGTCTGCTGTTCCATGCTCCTCCACAACTCCTGTGAGGTGTGTGGTTTTTCCCCCAAACAGGCAAGTTTTAAAACTGCCTGCTGTCGTTTACCCCTGGCCGCGCTGAAGTTGGTGGTGAAGGTGTTATGCTGTCCGGATGAGGAGGCGGTAGAGGATGAGGAAGCGGAGTAGGAGGAGTTAGGAACAGGAGGCAAACTGAAGCGCCCTGCAATCCTCGGTGGTGGAAGGACATGCGCCAAATTGCTATCCGCCTCAGGCCCATCCGCCACTGCATTTACCCAGTGTGCCGTTAGGGAGATATAACGCCCCTGACCGTGCTTACTGGTCCACGTATCGGTAGTTAGGTGGACCTTGCCACAGATGGCGTTGCGCAGTGCACACCTGATTTTTTCCCCCACTTGGTTGTGCAGGGAAGGGATGGCTTGCCTGGAAAAGTAGTGGCGGCTGGGCGCGACGTACTGTGGGACAGCCACCGACATAAGGTTTTTAAAACTGTGCGTCTCCACCAGACGGAATGACAGCATTTCAAAGGCCAAGAATTTTGAAATGCTGGCATTCAGGGCCAGGGATCGCGGGTGGGTAGGGGGGTACTTCCTCTTCCTCTCAAGTGTTTGGGAGATGGAAAGCTGAATGCTTCCACGGGACATTGTGGAGATGGTTGGTGACCCAGGTGGTGGTGTTGCTGACAGATCGTCTGTTTGCGGGGTGGCAGGTGCCGGTATCACTACAAATGTGATTGGAGCAGCCGAGACTGCAGCAGAAGAGGAAGCAGGATGAGCCAGAGACGTTTCTTGGTTTTGAAGATTTTGAAAAAATATTGCTAGAGATGAAGTAAAAAGCACCACATCCCTAAAATTAATGGTAACTACAATGAAGGGGGCAAGAATGGGACTTTAAAGGTGCAAATGATGGAGAAAAATCTGAATTCTCAAAAATTGTACATTTTATTGAACATAGAAAGTGAGGACAAAACAATACATCAATATTAAAATTGGTAAAATCAAGAAAATGCACTCGAAAATATCAACTCTACATGTTTCGCCATCTTCATAATAGCTTCTTCAGGAGTTTTTATAGATATTTCTCGAGAGTGAACATTTCTAAGTGACAAAAAGAAATACATAAAGAACACAGCAATTGTATGTACAAAGGGCATATCACAATGGTCCTAGATTGAGTGCCCAATTGGTTTGCATATTTAAAGAGTATTGATACAAAGAAATGTACCTTCAAATGACCTGAACCCTTTCTTATGCCGGAGGTGGAGGCAACACAGGTGATGCAGCCAAAGCAAGCAGAAAAGGGGGGAACCGAGACATCCAACCTCTTAAAGTTGACCCATAGAGAGGGTGACAGCCAAGCTAAAGATAATGGGTATGAATGATGAGAGACCATAGCATGGAAATACAATTCAACCACAGATTGTAAGAGCCTCCTTATTGGAGACTAATTGTCAGGTTGCAGGATTAATAGTGTATTCACCTGATTTGGATAAATAGAATGTGCAGGTAATTCACTGGGTACCCCAATATCAAAGAAGCAGGGAGGGAAGGCAATATTCCCTTAAAATCCCCAAGTGGGAGGTATCCCTTTAAGACAAAAAGGAATTAATAAATTTAAAGAAATTGACAAACACATTGTGAGTCTGTCCGATTTGAGGGTATGAATACTTACCCAAAAATTGCAAACTGGGCACATGGATTAGCATGCAGTATTTAGAAAATGCACCGCCATTCAAATTGAAGGAATTTTCCAATAGTGCGCTCAATGAGGGAGACTGCACAGGAAGAGAAGAAAAGCATGGAAGGATGATGGTCAGCATCTAATAAACCAAAGATAAATGGAAAAACGGGGCAAAAGATGAAGAGAATTCCATTACCGCAAATAGTCTCGATGTTCGTGTGTCATTCCCCGGTGGTCTAGTGTAATACTGACCAAGTTGCGCTGGCATTTATACACCCTCTCCACTCCCTCGGCGTCTGACGTCACCGAGAGGAGTGAGAGCGGGATACGCCCGGTGGTCCAATGGAGACCGAACAGGAAGTGCGTCATCAAGACGCAACCACATCACATGGTTCCGCCGGAAACCGGAAGGTCGGGGATAACAACATCCGGTCCGGCCGCCATGTACACAGAGGAGGTAGCGGATCGTAATGGGCAATCCAAAAGAGATCCATAAACAGCACTGACAGTATCACAAAAGGACAGGATTATAAAAATACCTGTAATGCCTATAGACTTGGGAAAATCTGGTAAAACATTAAGGTCACAACGAAATTGATTAACCCAACTAGTAAATAATTAAGATTATGTTGAAGGTTAATGAAACGGGAAAGAGGTGTAGTAAAGCTCCATTATAGATCACCAGGGAATTTAAAGGCGGTGCTGCTACTAGACCGGGTTGGACCAATTGTACCCGGAAAATGAATGTAGGGCACCGCGGGTGCCCATATGGGCAACAAGAACAGAGGCTGGAGAAGGGACTCAGTTCCAAATTCCCCCAATATGCTCACCTGGGGGGTCCACCACCCCTAGTCGCATCCACCTAGCGGCAAGGGTCAGGAATAATAACCTGAGAAACAGCCAGAGGGGGTTTTTCTTGTTCTTTAATGAGTAGATATACTACATCTGAAAGATAAACATACAATTGCTGTTAGGCAAATTTTAATAAATGTATACACGTGCCATAATATTTAAGGCACCTAAACTGAGGGACTTTGTAAATAAGAGTTAAAAGTCCACTGTGCTGGTTAACACCCAAACCGCTGTGCTAAACCAGCAATAAATACCATTGACACTACCTAGCCAAGAAAGGGCTTGAAACTAATGGATTCATTTATACCAGGATACTGAATGGCCGATAAATTAAATATCCACTTGGTTTCACGTTGTAATAAATTTCTGTCTACACTTCCACCTCGTTCACTGAGTGGAATGTGTTCCAAAGCAAAAAAGGTCATCATCTTATCATTGAAGCCATGATATAAACCCATGTGTCGACTAATGGGACTTTCAAACTTTTTGTTCTTAACAAGTTTGACGTGGTCACGAATTCTATTAAAGAAAGGCCTTTTTGTTTTACCTATATAAAAAGCTTGGCAACTACAATACATTATATAGACAACTCCCACTGTTTGACAGTTTGCATAGAAATTTGGTCTATAATATTTTCCATTTGGTAGAATAATTTCACTCAAATTGGGCAAATATCTGCAGAAATTGCATTTTCTGCAAGAATATGTGCCCGTGAGTGTTTTTTTGCATTTATGGGAAGAAGCATAATGGCTATGGACCAATTGGTCCCTTAGGGAGCGAGACCTTTTGAAATTTATCTGGGGACGGGCATCAATATATTTAGATACCTTTTCATCTGCCTCCAAGAGGTACCAAAACTTTTTAAGACTTGACCGTACCTGGTCATGTTGGCCAGAATATCGTGTAATTAAATGTACCCCATCAGTATTGGTTTTCATCTTTTTCTTTTTGCCAAAAATCAGATCAGTCCTGTTCCATTTTTTGGCTCTATGATAGGATTTTTTCAAACAAGCCCTACTGTATCCTCTACATAGAAGTCTCCTCTGTAGATTTTTTGCCTCTCTCTCAAAGTCTTCTGATTTCGTACAATTGCGCCGCAATCTTAAATATTGGCTATATGGTATACTGGATACCAATGGTTGGGGGAGGGAGCTGTCTGCCCTCAATATGGTATTGCCTGCAGTGGTTTTTCGGAAGAGGGTGGAACCCAAAGTGCCTTCATCATCTACATAGATAGTAATATCCAAAAAATCCAAAGATTTTTGGCTATAAGTATAGGTGAATTTGAGATTGAAGTCATTGACTTTCAACACCTCAAAGAATCTCAATAACATGGTTAGAGAACCTGTCCAAACACTCATGGGCACATATTCTTGCAGAAAATGCAATTTCTGCAGATATTTGCCCAATTTGAGTGAAATTATTCTTCCAAATGGAAAATTATATAGACCAAATTTCTATGCAAACTGTCAAACAGTGGGAGTTGTCTATATAATGTATTGTAGTTGCCAAGCTTTTTATATAGGTAAAAAAAAAAAGGCCTTTCTTTAATAGAATTCGTGACCACGTCAAACTTGTTAAGAACAAAAAGTTTGAAAGTCCCATTAGTCGACACATGGGTTTATATCATGGCTTCAATGATAAGATGATGACCTTTTTTGCTTTGGAACACATTCCACTCAGTGAACGAGGTGGAAGTGTAGACAGAAATTTATTACAACGTGAAACCAAGTGGATATTTAATTTATCGGCCATTCAGTATCCTGGTATAAATGAATCCATTAGTTTCAAGCCCTTTCTTGGCTAGGTAGTGTCAATGGTATTTATTGCTGGTTTAGCACAGCGGTTTGGGTGTTAACCAGCACAGTGGACTTTGAACTCTTATTTACAAAGTCCCTCAGTTTAGGTGCCTTAAATTTTATGGCACGTGTATACATTTAATAAAATTTGCCTAACAGCAATTGTATGTTTATCTTTCAGATGTAGTATATCTACTCATTAAAGAACAAGAAAAACCCCCTCTGGCTGTTTCTTAGGTTATTATTCCTGACCCTTGCCGCTAGGTGGATGCGACTAGGGGTGGTGGACCCCCCAGGGGAGCATATTGGGGGAATTTGGAACTGAGTCCCTTCTCCAGCCTCTGTTCTTGTTGCCCATATGGGCACCCGCGGTGCCCTACATTCATTTTCCGGGTACAATTGGTCCAACCCGGTCTAGTAGCAGCACCGCCTTTAAATTCCCTGGTGATCTATAATGGAGCTTTACTACACCTCTTTCCCGTTTCATTAACCTTCAACATAATCTTAATTATTTACTAGTTGGGTTAATCAATTTCGTTGTGACCTTAATGTTTCACCAGATTTTCCCAAGTCTATAGGCATTACAGGTATTTTTATAATCCTGTCCTTTTGTGATACTGTCAGTGCTGTTTATGGATCTCTTTTGGATTGCCCATTATGATCCGCTACCTCCTCTGTGTACATGGCGGCCGGACCGGATGTTGTTATCCCCGACCTTCCGGTTTCCGGCGGAACCATGTGATGTGGTCGCGTCTTGATGACGCACTTCCTGTTCGGTCTCCATTGGACCACCGGGCGTATCCCGCTCTCACTCCTCTCGGTGACGTCAGACGCCGAGGGAGTGGAGAGGGTGTATAAATGCCAGCGCAACTTGGTCAGTATTACACAAGACCACCGGGGAATGACACACGAACATCGAGACTATTTGCGGTAATGGAATTCTCTTCATCTTTTGCCCCGTTTTTCCATTTATCTTTGGTTTATTAGATGCTGACCATCATCCTTCCATGCTTTTCTTCTCTTCCTGTGCAGTCTCCCTCATTGAGCGCACTATTGGAAAATTCCTTCAATTTGAATGGCGGT
The DNA here is from genome assembly GCF_965119305.1 of Pelophylax lessonae. Classification (NCBI taxonomy): domain Eukaryota; kingdom Metazoa; phylum Chordata; class Amphibia; order Anura; family Ranidae; genus Pelophylax; species Pelophylax lessonae. Next base: position 183,866,291 of record NC_138769.1, read on the forward strand.
GCATTTTCTAAATACTGCATGATAATCCATGTGCCCAGTTTGCAATTTTTGGGTAAGTATTCATACCCTCAAATCTAACAGACTCACAATGTTTGTCAATTTCTTTAAATTTATTAATTCCTTTTTGTCTTAAAGGGATACCTCCCACTTGGGGATTTTAAGGGAATATTGCCTTCCCTCCCTGCTTCTTTGATATTGGGGTACCCAGTGAATTACCGGCACATTCTATTTATCCAAATCAGGTGAATGCACTATTAATCCTGCAACCTGACAATTAGTCTCCAATAAGGAGGCTCTTACAATCTGTGGTTGAATTGTATTTCCATGCTATGGTCTCTCATCATTCATGCCCATTATCTTTAGCTTGGCTGTCACCCTCTCTATGGGTCAACTTTAAGAGGTTGGATGTCTCGGTTCCCCCCTTTTCTGCTTGCTTTGGCTGCATCACCTGTGTTGCCTCCACCTCCGGCATAAGAAAGGGTTCAGGTCATTTGAAGGTACATTTCTTTGTATCAATACTCTTTAAATATGCAAACCAATTGGGCACTCAATCTAGGACCATTGTGATATGCCCTTTGTACATACAATTGCTGTGTTCTTTATGTATTTCTTTTTGTCACTTAGAAATGTTCACTCTCGAGAAATATCTATGAAAACTCCTGAAGAAGCTATTATGAAGATGGCGAAACATGTAGAGTTGATATTTTCAAGTGCATTTTCTTGATTTTACCAATTTTAATATTGATGTATTGTTTTGTCCTCACTTTCTATGTTCAATAAAATGTACAATTTTTGAGAATTCAGATTTTTCTCCATCATTTGCACCTTTAAAGTCCCATTCTTGCCCCCTTCATTTTGGTTTTGAAGGTGTCTACTCCACTGCAGCTCGTGCTTTGCACTTAGATGCCTGATCATGCAGGTTGTGCTCAGGTTGAGAAGGTTTATGCCTCGCTTCAGGCTCTGAATGCACAGGGTGCAAACCACTCGTGTCCTGTCATCAGCACATTTTCTAAAGAACTTCCACGCTAGAGAACTCCTTTGAGCTGGCTTTGGTGCGCTCGTTCCCTTGCTGCGTTGGGCAGTAGCGGGCGTAGTGTCTAGGGCACGGCCGCTCCGCTTCTGCACCCTGCTCCCTCTTCTGCTGTGCTGGTGGCTCTGTGCGACCACCGCCTATTCCTCCAAACTACTCAGGTCACCTGCATGACCTTCATTCCATGTGGGGTCGAGGACCTCATCGTCCTCCACATCATCTTCCACCCAGTCTTCACCCCTGCCCTCCTTGTCGGTCTCCACAATTCTGAACGCCGCAGCAGTTGGCACCTGCGTTTCGTCATCATCGGAGACGTGCTGCGATGGTCCTTGCATGTACTCATCTTGAGAAATAAGTGGTTGGGCATCGCCGCACTCAATCTCTTCCACTTCTGGGGCAGGGCTAGGTGGATGTCCCTGGGAAACCCTGCTGACAGAGTCCTCAAAAAGAAGAAGAGACTGCTGTATGGCTTGGGGCTCAGACTGCTTGGCTGATTTGCAAGGGGGTGAGGTGAAAGACGGTTGGACATCGGCTGCAGGTGCCAACTCTGACCTTTCTGCAGTAGACTGGGTGGGAGACAATGTGAAGGAACTGGAGGCACTGTCAGCAGCAAACCAATCTACTATCGCCTCTACTTCTTCTGTCCTCATCACTTCTAGAGGCGTATGATGCCCTACCAAATACTGATGCAGGTTCTGTTGCCTACTAACACTTGAGGAAGGTGTTTCACTTGTGCGTGTAGCTGGCACAGATCGACCACGTCCTCTCCTTGCAACAGGAGCTCTACTAGCAGCACCACGACCCAGGCCACGGCCCCTATTTGACGGTCTCCTCATATTTCTGTAATTTAAGATCTTGCCCTAGAAAGGTGTTTATTGAATAGCGGAACAAAACAACAACAGTATCGCACGGGTGTATCTCACAGTCAAATATGCAAACTATGCCGCAATTTAATGTTTTTTACCCCAAAAGGGTGTATATTGAATAGCGGAATAGGAAAAAGGATAAAAAACGGTGTATCTCACACGAAGGAGATGCGCCAAACAAATTTAAAAGGTGTATCTCACACGTACCGATACAGACTATGCCGTAATTTAATTTTTTACACTCCAAAAGGGTGTATATTGAATAGCGGAATAGGAAAAATTTTATAATACGGTGTATCTCACACGTACAAACACAGACTAGGCCCCGATTAAAATTTTTTGTACCCTAAAGGCAGGATGAGGAAGAGGAGTAGGAGGAGTTGAGAACAGGAGGCAAACTGAAGCGCCCTGCAATCCTCGGCGGTAGAAGGAGATGCGCCAAACAAATTTAAAAAGGTGTATCTCACATGTACCGATACAGACTATCCCGCAATTTAATTTTTTACACTCAAACAGGGTGTATATTGAATAGCGGAATAGGAAAAATTTTACAAAACGGTGTATCTCACACGTACAAACACAAACTAGGCCCCGATTACAATTTTTTGTACCCTAAAGGCAGGATGAGGAAGAGAAGTAGGAGGAGTTGGGAACAGGAGGCAAACTGAAGCGCCCTGCAATCCTCGGCGATAGAAGGAGATCCGCCAAACAAATTTAAAAAGGTGTATCTCACATGTACCGATACAGACTATCCCGCAATTTAATTTTTTACACTCAAACAGGGTGTATATTGAACAGCGGAATAGGACACATTTTACAAAACGGTGTATCTCACACGTACAAACACAAACTAGGCCCCGATTACAATTTTTTGTACCCTAAAGGCAGGATGAGGAGTAGGAGGAGTTCAGAACAGGCAGGAGGCAGACTGAAGCACCCTCAAATCCTCAGCAGTATGAAATGCGCCCCAAAAATTGGAAAGGTGTATCTCACACGTACCGACACAGACTATCCCGCAATTTAATTGTTTATACCCAAAGGTTTTGACTAAATAGCGGAATAGAAAATATTATCAAAAAAAGTGTATGTATCTCACACGTACAGAACCACACTAGGCCCCAATTACTATTTTTTGTACCTCCAAAGGCAGGATGAGGAGTAGGAGGAGTTCGGAACAGGCAGCACCCTCAAATCTTCAGAAGTATGAGATGCGCCCCAAAAATTGGAAAGGTGTATCTCACACGTACCAACACAGACTATCCCGCAATTTAATTGTTTTTACCCAAAGGTGTAGATTAAATAGCGGAATAGAAAATATTATCAAAAAAACGTGTATGTATCTCACACGTACAGAACCTGACTAGGCCCCAATTACTATTTTTTGTACCCCTAAAGGCAGGATGAGGAGTAGGAGGAGTACGGAACAGGCAGCACCCTCAAATCTTCAGAAGTATGAGATGAACCCCAAAAATTGGAAAGGTGTATCTCACTCCTACCAACACAGACTATCCCGCAATTTAATTGTTTATACCCAAAGGTTTTTATTGAATAGCGAAATAGAAAATATTATCAAAAAAAGTGTATGTATCTCACACGTACAGAACCACACTAGGCCCCAATTACTATTTTTTGTACCCCTAAAGGCAGGATGAGGAGTAGGAGGAGTACGGAACAGGCAGCACCCTCAAATCTTCAGAAGTATGAGATGCACCCCCAAAATTGGAAAGGTGTATCTCACACATACCAACACAGACTATCCCGCAATTTAATTGTTTATACCCAAAGGTTTTTATTGAATAGCGGAATAGAAAATATTATCAAAAAAAGTGTATGTATCTCACACATACAGAACCACACTAGGCCCCAATTACTATTTTTTGTACCCCTAAAGGCAGGATGAGGAATAGGGGGAGTACGGAACAGGCAGCACCCTCAAATCTTCAGAAGTATGAGATGCACCCCAAAAATTGGAAGGGTGTATCTCACACGTACCAACACAGACTATCCCGCAATTTAATTGTTTATACCCAAAGGTTTTTATTGAATAGCGGAATAGAAAATATTATCAAAAAAGTGTATGTATCTCACACGTACAGAACCACACTAGGCCCCAATTACTATTTTTTGTACCCCTAAAGGCAGGATTAAGAGTAGGAGGAGTACGGAACAGGCAGCACCCTCAAATCTTCAGAAGTATGAGATGCACCCCGAAAATTGGAAAGGTGTATCTCACACGTACCAACACAGACTATCCCGCAATTTAATTGTTTATACCCAAAGGTTTTTATTGAATAGCGGAATAGAAAATATTATCAAAAAAAGTGTATGTATCTCACACGTACAGAACCACACTAGGCCCCAATTACTATTTTTTGTACCCCTAAAGGCAGGATGAGGAGTAGGAGGAGTACAGAACAGGCAGCACCCTCAAATCTTCAGAAGTATGAGATGAACCCCAAAAATTGGAAAGGTGTATCTCACACGTACCAACACAGACTATCCCGCAATTTAATTGTTTATACCCAAAAGGTTTTTATTGAATAGCGGAATAGAAAATATTATCAAAAAAAGTGTATGTATCTCACACGTACAGAACCACACTAGGCCCCAATTACTATTTTTTGTACCCCTAAAGGCAGGATGAGGAATAGGAGGAGTACGGAACAGGCAGCACCCTCAAATCTTCAGAAGTATGAGATGCACCCCAAAAATTGGAAAGGTGTATCTCACACGTACCAACACAGACTATCCCGCAATTTAATTGTTTATACCCAAAGGTTTTTATCGAATAGCGGAATAGAAAATATGATATAAAATTGGTGTGATTTATCAATAGCACTTGTGAAAAGCAGTGTCTTATATCATTCAGCTCTGCTGCAGGCTATGGAGGGAAAAAAAAATTCCCCTTTTAAGTGTAATTTTTAACTAGATTAGTACAGACTATGCCACAATTTATTTTTTTTAACCCAAGGCTGTATATTGAATAGTGGAATAAAAAAAGTGTATTATTTTTGAAACCACTCAATAATAGCACATGTGAACACACACAGCAGTGTATTATCACAGTCAGCACAGCAGCACTGAAGGAAAAATGCTGCACACAGTGACTGATAGAAAAATACTTTTCTCCCTCCTCCTCAGTGGGCAAAAAAGATTGTTTTCTCTGCACCCCACACAGCAAAATCGATGTGGACCAGCTCTGCTGCAGGCTATGGAGGGAAAAAAAAAATCCCCTTTTTAAATTTTTAACTAGATTAGTACAGACTATGCCACAATTTAATTTTTTTAACCCAAGGGTGTATATTGAATTGTGGAATAGAAAAAAGTGTATAACTTTTGAAATCTCTCAATAATAGCACATGTGAACACTGAACACAGCAGTGCATGATCACAGTCAGCACAGCACAGCACTGAAGGGAAAACGCTGCACACAGTGACTGATAGAAAAAGACTTTTCTCCCTCCTCCTCAGTGGGCAAAAAAGATTGTGTTCACTGCACCCCACACACAGCAAAATCGATGTGGACCACTGACACCTGCTTATCTCCAGCCTCTCCCTAACAGGATTGATAAGATCGGTCACTGCAAACCCCCCCCCCCCCACACAGCAATATCGGTTGTAGAACACTGACCCTAAAAATCAGCAGCCTTGCCCTAAAATGCCCTACAACTCACCCTGCCTAACACACTCCGACCTGTCCCTCAATTCTATCCAGACACAAATGGTTTTTGCCTGTCTGTCCCTAATCAGCAGCCAGCACGTATGATGTGTGCTCTGTCCCTGAACTAACACAGCAGAATGACGCAGCGGCGCTGGCTCGAACTTATAAAGGTTTGGTCACATGCTTCAGATGGCCAATCACAGCTACTAATACATTTGTAGGCATGGCTGGGATGGCTTAAGGCACACCTGTTAAACGCTTGTTGATTGGCTGTTGAAAGCCCGCCTTGAAAAGCGCGCCAATGCATACAAAACCCGGAAATAAAATGACCGAACACGGATTTTTACCCGAATATACAGTAAAGTTTTCGGGTCCGTGTTCGGGTAACAAAAATCCAATTATTCGGTACGAACACGTATAATACAGTCCGTGTTCGCTCAACCCTACTAGCCAGGCATTCCAGATATGTTAGAATTTTGTCAGGCTGCCCCTATGTTTGTAGCTTAGTTCTCCTTTAAGGGAGCCTAATTTTTTAGTGTTAACCCATTCCGCATGCGTGGGGGGTAATGCAGAGAGCTATTTTCGTGCTATGAGTTTTCTAGCAATAAACAGAACTTTGAGAATGGCGACATACATTTGTGGGGTATATAGTTCTTTGTCCAACCAGTCCTATGAGCAGAGTTTAGGGTCTAATTTAAGAATGAGATTCCAAATTCTATTAACAGAACCTATCACTTCAGTCCAAACTCTTATCAATTTTGGGCACTTCCATAGCATGTGAATGAATGTACCATTGTCTACTTCACACTTTGGACATTATGCCCAGTCTCTTCTATGCCATTTATGTAAATTATAGGGAGTACGATACATGCAACGTATGATAAAAAGTTGATTGAGTTTCTGAGCTGATGAGAGGGACACTTTGAGTACGTTATCCAAAATACTGGACCATTCATCTTTAGAAATATGACCTATGTCCACCGACCACCCGGCCCTACATTTGAAAGACATGGCTTTGGAGATCTGACATATAAAGGAGCTGTAGAGGGAGGAGATCTGTCCCTTTCTGGACATTCATGATACCAGTTGTGTGAGTACCATAGGACTAGTTAGCTCCCAGTTAGAACAGATCGCATCTAGACCAGGTGGAAAAGCCTCCTAGCTTACCAAGTTGGGAATAATTGCTATTGTTTTTTTTTTTTTTTATACAAACTTTTTTATTGAGGGGAAATTGATGGTACAAGAGAGAAATACATAACTGCATTACAGATAGTGGTATACCATGGTAATTATATCAAAGTTATTTACTTAAACAGTATTGAAAAAACATAAAATCGAACTTAGTGCAATAGATATAAACGGTAACAGGGGTGTAATTGTATGATTTCTAAAGTTATAATAATGAGAATATCATTACATAGTCAAGTACATAGGGACAATTCAGTGGGCAGGAACTCTGAAAACTATAATAACTCTGTTGTTCTTTCAGTTCATATGTTGATAGATTGGAATAAGAACCAGGAATCCCATTTGTTATTATAAAATTGTGTTGAGGTATAAATGGTGTAAAATATTTTTTACATCAGGTTAATAGAGATTATTCTTGATTTTAGTTGGGTAGATGGGAATGAAGGAGATTTCCAGTGTATGGCAATCAGCCATTGTATGGCAACACATATTGTATGCATGAGTCTCATCTGAGGTATAGATAAGCTTGTGATATGGGTAAAGAGAAGGCTATTAGGTAGAGTGAGTGTAATAGGACTTTTAGAAATCTTAGAAGCACATTTTTCAATTTGCCAGATGAAGGAGATTTTGTCACGAATCACGATCCCAAAAAATGTGAGAGAAGGAGCTTGAAGATGAGCATCCTGTAAAGCAGTCAGGTGGAATTGAAGGGAAAATAGCTGTAGTTTGGTCGGTGTTAGGTACCATCTAGTAATAAGTTTGAAAGGAGTTTCACGTATTGTGAGGGATCCGGTACATTTTTTTAGGGTTCAAAATGCTATTTGACCATTCCTCCACTGAAAGATGAAGATTAGATTCTTCCTCCCATTTGAGCATATAAGGACGTTTTTCATTTGAACAGATATTAACTAGATTGTTCCAATATCCACTTACATCTGAATAACTTGCAGACTGCATGTAGAGGTGCTGTGGTATCCTGTGTGGTAAACCAAGACAGGGTGGGCTGGAGGGCTGCTGAAGATGTCTGTACCCGCTGAAGATGACAACTGGGGCTAATCACATTCACAACCACTTACATCTTATCTTAATCACATCATAATCACAACCACTTACATCTGAATAATTTGCAGACTGCATGTAAAGGTGCTGTGGTATCCTGTGTGGTAAATCAAGACGGGGTGGGCTGGAGGACCGCTGAAGATGTTTGGACCTGCTGAAGATGACAACTGGCGCTAATTGCACTAGCAAACTCCAAGGCTCCCACCGCCCAGTGACCGAAGATAAAATGTCCAAATAGAGAGACCACCGCTCACACAAGTCCAGACCCGTCGCATGAGAGAGCAGGAGAACGGCGGCATCACAGGCTCTCACGCACCACTATTGGCTGCAACAAGACAAAGCACACCTGGTTGCCTTGTCTTGGATTACCACACACGATACCACAGTCCCTCTACATGGAGTCTACAAGTTATTCAAATGTAAGTGTATATATTGGAATAAAATGTTGTTTTTACTGGCAATGACCTGGCGCCCTGTTTTCCCTTTTTATTTTTGTTCTTGAGGGAATCCCATACCTCAACAAGGAGCTGCCATCTTGTGAGTGTCCTCCCTAGTCACCACTACAGCATCTAAACCCATAAAGAAGCACATTTTTTTCCTACCGATACAATCCTGCCATTATCCATGTTGCCTGCTGATGGGGTCCAGTCCACCTCCATGCTACCTGCTGATGGGGTCCAGTCCACCTCCATGATGCCTGCTGATAGAGTCCAGTCCACCTCACAAAAAATGAAGGCATAGACACTCCAAAAAGTACCACCCTACTGCGATCCGTTGCGGCATTTAAACAGTTAGAGTCAAAATCAACATGTACTGTAAAATGGATGGATGCATGGATTAAATCAATGGATGTTAATCAAGCTGCATCATATATCTAATACTCAAGTCCTTAAACAGGAATCTTCAATAGTAGTGTATGCAAGAGTGATTTAAGCAGCAGACATAGAGCATAGGGAAGTTTGCAGAGGCTAAGAAGGCAGTATAGAGAGGTATCAGCAAGATCACATTAGCCAAAGCACATTTGCAATAGAGGTGAGTTAGATGAAAGAGCATTCAAAAATTAATGACAAGCCAGACAAAGCTGGTTAACTCACAGCACTGTAGAGAACATCAGGGCATGTTGTCCACATGGACAAGTATCATTGCTGCCCATACTGTGCAGGAAGAATAGACTGGTTGCAAGCTGCAGAGCGGGATTAGCTACATGTGGCAACCCACATACTGGGGCACTCAGTTAGCTAAACACGGCGCAAGCCACAGGATCCTCCAATCTTACCACCCAAGGTCTGCCAGATAATGCCTTAGTTCCCTGCTGTCAGCACTGACAGGTTTGCATATTCAGTGTAGCCTGCATGTTTCCTGTTGTTAATGATACCCAACGATACCCACTGCTTGCATCCAGTCCACTTTGACTTCATGCTGCCTGTTGATGGGGTTCAGTCTGCCTCCATGCTGCCTGCTGATGTGGCCCAGTCAGTTTCTATGTTGGCTGCTGATGGGGTCCAGTCCACTGCCAAGCCTGCCTCCGATGATCCATGGTGGGCTGACAAGCCTGCCTCTGAGATTCCACTGCCTGCTGCCCAGTCTGCCTGTGAGAAACTGCTGCTTGCTGCCCACCCAGTCCTTGCTGATGTTCTGCCTGCTGCCCAGCCAGCCCTTGCTTATTCCCTACCTGCTGCCCAGCTGACCTTTGCTGATTCCCTGCCTACTGCCCAACCGACCTTTGCTGATTCCTTGCCTGCTGCCCAGCCAGCGTTCGCTGATTCCCTGCCCACTGCTCAGCTGGATTTTTCTGATTCCCTGCCCACTTCCCAGTCAGACTTTGCTGATTCCCTGTCCGTCGCCCAGCCAGATTCCTTGCTTGTTGCCCAGTTGGACTCTAGTACGAAGGTTTAACTCCCGCCTGCTGATGGGTCTGAAGCTTCAATATTTTTATTATTGTTATGTAGCTTGTTTGAGTTCCCTGTTGGGTCTAAAATCCCTATTGTTACCAGTTTCTTTTTCAGCCATTTGCTCCTGTTGTGTAGTGGGTGGGTGGTACAGATACTCACTTTGAATGTGAGAGCTGCACTCGCCATCATAACCCTGATAGTACAGGTCATCTGGGGGAGGGCAGAATTACCCTTGGAGCCTTGTCCTGACCTAGGCATTATCTCTGTGATAACAGGTGCATTAGAGGACTTGAGTTGGTTAACCGTAGCCTTGGGTAGACCAGCATGGCTGCAGAGCAGTCTTTAGCAATCCAGATGCGGAAGTTTCCAGTCATGATGGGACACCCTGGCATCAGGGTATCCGTATGAACCAGTGTAACGGACCGTTTCAGCAGACAAGGGGTTAAAATCTGTTTAGGCGATATGCCCCTTTCTGAGAGACAGGCACAGCTACTGCAGAACACCAAACTCCCGAACTGGATACAAAATAGCACTCCAACCTGGAACCTCACGAATAGCTGCTAGCAGACGAACAGGAAAAGCATACATCAGCTTACACTCCTAGCAATCAGTCTCCAACAGCATACAGTGAATCCCCCCAAGAATGAGACAAAGCTCAGAGTTGAGGGTAAAACAGGAACAACAACAACTATTGGAAGAACACAGCACACTTTTATACAGAAATTGGAACATCCTTCCCCCAACAACCACTTTCCCATTGGTCAATTGCACAGTACCTGCAGTTCCCATTCAGGTCCTCTTTTAGCCATGCAAATGAGGAATTGAAAATGAGTCAGCAGTGATTGGTCAGATAGATTGACCAGAAGGACTGCCATGCAAATGAGGACTTGAAAATGAGTCAACAGGGATTGGTCAGATAGCTTTGACCAATGCAAGGAGACAGAAGCCCCAGGGGGCAATCAATGTACACAATAGTCAGACACAGAACAATGGTTCCCTAACGAGCCCTCAATACACATTACTCTGAGTGTCAATACATCCCTTAGCAGACAACAGGTGAGGTCATTAGCACACCTGACAATAGGTGAATGAAGAGCCACCTCAGACAGCCCGTCTCCTCAGAACTTCCTGTAATGACCATATAAGGAGTTGACTTCCTGTTCAGAGACCTCATGGCAAATGGGAACAAAAATCTTCATATTACAAAAGCTTCTGTTAGATTGTGTTACTAAATGTGCATTCTCTAATCAGAAAAGAGAACTGTAAACTAAACTTTTGTTCAATCTCTGCTCCATGCCTGGTCAGAGATCCTATCCCCAGCTTCAGTTGATTCACACAAATTCAGATCTGCCTCTGAAAACCAAGAATCCTTCCCTTCTTTACCCTTAGCAACCACAGCTGCTACTAAATGTTCCTTACCTCCTGTATACCAGTACTCTTCTTCCTCTGCTCCCGCTGACTGTCAAAGGCTCACATCTTCTTCTTCCTTTATAGGCCAACTATAAACCTCAAGGTGCCCAATTTTCTTTTTTTTTTACCAATTACAGGTAAGTGACCAGTACTTTATCCAATTACTTATGAGTAGGGTTGAGCGGACACCTAGATGTCCGTGTTCGACGGGTTCGGCCGAACTTTAAAAAAAAGTCCGGGTCCGTGTCCCGGACTTTTACCGAACTTTTCCCGGACACCGAACCCCATTAAAGTCAATGGGGACCCGAACTTTAAGGCACTAAAATGGCTCTAAAACACCAAAGGAAAGGGCTAGAGTGTTTCAAATGGCAGCAAAACGTAATTAAGAGCATGGCAAGTGCTCTGCAAACAAATGTGGATAGGGAAATAACTTAAAGCAACAAAAAAAAAAACAGAAAAATAAAACAATGTTCTTCTTCATCTCTGAAGGACGAGGCCCATATGGAGTAGGAGGGAGGTTGAGGTGGTGGTGGATGTGGCGGTGACATAGGCGTGCGCACAGGGTGTGCCGGGTGTGCCTGGGCACACCCTAATCACCTAGGGCACATAGCATTGCCAGTGAGGAGATGGGAAAGATCTCCCTCGGACCTGCTCTGCTCTATTTCTCTTTGCCAGCAGGGAGAGTAATGTATCGGGGCCATGTACCTGTAGGCAAACACATGCATGTGTATTTCAACTTTGGGGTGCACACCTTAATGCAATAGGCTGCGCACACCTATGGGCGGTGTAGGTGGAAGCGGCGGTGGAGGAGGACCAGGGCCGGATTAAGAGCATCATGGGCTTGGTGCTGAGGATTTTAAAGGGCCTTAAGGGCCGTGCCTTGGCATGCACCCAGAGGAGGAAGGGTGCAGCCATGCATGCCTAATTCAACATGGGATGCTGTCTCTGAAGCCCATAAACACATCCATGCATCGGCAACTGTCCCTCCTTGTCTGGCCTTCGCGCTGTGTGGGGAGGTTCTGAGGGTGCTGCCTGGGGAAGCGAGCATAGAAGCCAGACTTCTGTGTTTACAAGTGACAGAAGAGCGGTAACAGTGAATATGGCCAACCCCGGGCCTATATAAAAGGTAGGGGCCTGGAGCTGCAGCTCCAATAGCCCCTACGTTAATCTGGCCCTGAGGAGGAGGACGAGGTAGCCAACACTGCTTCTTTTCACAAATTTTAAATGAGGGTACACCCCAAAAGAGTGAGAAAGAGAAAAAATGGAACAATGGGTGGGTAAGGTCGGTATCCATTGCTATTCTGCATAAGGTACGGAAAAGTCCCGTGGGATCCATGCCTGGTTCATTTTAATGAACGTGAGCTTGTCCACATTGTCTCTGGACAGGCGGCTGCGCTTGTCTGTTATAACGCCCCCAGCCGTGCTAAATACCCGTTCAGATAATACACTGGCTGCAGGGCACGCCAGCACCTCCAAGGCGTAAAGGGCAAGCTCAGGCCATGTGCCCAATTTGGAGACCCAGAAGTTGAAGGGGGCAGACCCCTCATTCACTACATGTAGGCGTGTGCACACATACTGCTCCACCATGTTGGTAAAATGCTGCCTCCTGCTAAGACGTTCCATCTGAGCTGCTGGTGCTGCTGTTTGTTGTGGCGTGCTGACAAAGCTTTTCCACATTTCGGCCATGCTAACCCTGCCTTCTGAGGTGCTGGCGGTGCCCTGGTTGCGTTGGCGACCTCCTCCTCCTCCTCCTCCTCTGCCTTGTGCTTCCACTGCGGCCCCGCTGTCAGATGGGAATGCCAGAAGCATGGCATCTACCAGCGTGCGCTTGTACTCGCGCATCTTGCGATCGCGCTCCAGTGAGTGAATTAAGGACGGTACGTTGTCCTTGTAACGGGGATCCAGCAGCGTGGCCACCCAGTAATCAGCACAAGTTAGAATGTGGGCAACTCGGCGGTCGTTGAGGAGACACTGCAGCATGTAATCGCTCATGTGTGCCAGGCTGCCCAGAGGCAACGAAAGGCTGTCCTCTGTGGGAGGTGTATCGTCCGTGTCCTCTGTATCCCCCCAGCCACGCACCAGTGATGGCCATGAGCTGGCCTGGGTGCCACCCTGCTGTGAACATGGTTCCATCTCCTCCTCCAGCTCCTCCTCCTCCTCATCCTCCTCATCCTCCAGAACTGTGCCCCTGCTGGACAATTGTGTCCCTCCTCCTCATCCTGTGCCACATCCTCTTCCATCATCGCCCGAATTGTTTTTTCAAGGAGGCATAGAAGTGGGATAGTTAAGCTGAGAACGGCAAAAACAAGGAAGAAAGCCACTCAGGTGCAAGTTCAGCACTCGGTGCAGGTCAGATCCGCCATCCAAGCATGTAGACATCCAAAAAGAGAGAGACCGCACTCAGAGATGTTAAATAAAAATCCTTAGGACTCCTTTATTCTCCATAAATCCAACAGACAGCAGACAGACAGTGCAATACACGAACAGGGTTGACGCGTTTCACGATAAAAATCGCTTATTCATAACCACACAAGCTGAGAATGGCGTCATTGCCACTGGCCATGTTGGTGGAGTACTCAAAACAGCGCAACAAGGCACACAGGTCTCGCATGGAGGCCCAGTTATTGGTGGTGAAGTGGTGCTGTTCCGCAGAGCGACTCACGCGTGCGTGCTGCAGCTGAAACTCCACTATGGCCTGCTGCTGCTCGCACAGTCTTTCCAGCATGTGCAAGGTGGAGTTCCACCTTGTGGGCACGTCACATATGAGGCGGTGAGCGGGAAGGCCGAAGTTACGCTGCAGCGCTGCCAGGCGAGCAGCAGCAGGGTGATAACGCCGAAAGTGCGCACAAACGGCCCGCACTTTCTGCAGCAGCTCTGACATATCGGGGTAGTTTTTAAGGAACCTCTGCACCACCAAATTCAGCACATGCGCCAGGCAAGGGATGTGCGTCAAACCGGCTAGGCCCAGAGCTGCTATGAGATATCGCCCAGGCTGGGCTTGAGGCTCACTGGCAGCAACCACTCATTTGTCTGCTGTTCCATGCTCCTCCACAACTCCTGCGCGGTGTGTGGTTTGTCCCCCAAACAGGCAAGTTGTAAAACTGCCTGCTGTCGTTTACCCCTGGCCGTGCTGAAGTTGGTGGTGAAGGTGTTACACTGTCCGGATGAGGAGGCGGTAGAGGATGAGGAAGTGGAGTAGGAGGAGTTAGGAACAGGAGGCAAACTGAAGCGCCCTGCAATCCTCGGTGGTGGAAGGACATGCGCCAAATTGCTATCCGCCTCAGGCCCATCCGCCACTGCATTTACCCAGTGTGCCGTTAGGGAGATATAACGCCCCTGACCGTGCTTACTGGTCCACGTATCGGTAGTTAGGTGGACCTTGGCACAGATGGCGTTGCGCAGTGCACACCTGATTTTTTCCCCCACTTGGTTGTGCAGGGAAGGGATGGCTTGCCTGGAAAAGTAGTGGCGGCTGGGCACGACGTAAGGTTTTTAAAACTGTGCGTCTCCACCAGACGGAATGACAGCATTTCAAAGGCCAATAATTTTGAAATGCTGGCATTCAGGGCTAGGGATCGCGGGTGGGTAGGGGGGTACTTCCTCTTCCTCTCAAGTGTTTGGGAGATGGAAAGCTGAACGCTTCCATGGGACATTGTGGAGATGGTTGTTGGTGACCCAGGTGGTGGTGTTGCTGACAGATCGTCTGTTTGTGGGGTGGCAGGTGCCAGTATCACTACAGATGTGGCTGGAGCGGCCGAGACTGCAGCAGAAGAGGAAGCAGGATGAGCCAGAGACGTTTCTTGGTTTTGAAGGTGTGTACTCCACTGCAGCTCGTGCTTTGCACTTAGATGCCTCATCATGCAGGTTGTGCTCAGGTTGAGAAGGTTTATGCCTCGCTTCAAGCTCTGATTGCACAGGGTGCAAACCACTCGTGTCCTGTCATCAGCACATTTTCTAAAGAACTTCCACGCTAGAGAACTCCTTTGAGCTGACTTTGGTGCGCTCGTTCCCTTGCTGCGTTGGGCAGTAGCGGGCGTAGTGTCTAGGGCACGGCCGCTCCGCTTCTGCACCCTGCTCCCTCTTCTGCTGTGCTGGTGGCTCTGTGCGACCACCGCCTCTTCCTCCAAACTACTCAGGTCACCTGCATGACGTTCATTCCATGTGGGGTCGAGGACCTCATCGTCCTCCACATCATCTTCCACCCAGTCTTCACCCCTGCCCTCCTTGTCGGTCTCCACAATGCTGAACGCCGCAGCAGTTGGCACCTGCGTTTCGTCATCATCGGAGACGTGCTGCGATGGTCCTTGCATGTACTCATCTTGAGAAATAAGTGGTTGGGCATCGCTGCACTCAATCTCTTCCACTTCTGGGGCAGGGCTAGGTGGATGGCCCTGGGAAACCCTGCTGACAGAGTCATCAAAAAGAAGAAGAGACTGCTGTATGGCTTGGGGCTCAGACTGCTTGCCTGATTTGCAAGGGGGTGAGGTGAAAGACGGTTGGACATCGGCTGCAGGTGCCAACTGTGACCTTTCTGCAGTAGACTGGGTGGGAGACAATGTGAAGGAACTGGAGGCACTGTCAGCAGCAAACCAATCTACTATCGCCTCCACTTGTTCTGGCCTCATCACTTCTAGAGGCGTATGATGCCCTACCAAATACTGATGCAGGTTCTGTTACCTACTCACACTTGAGGAAGGTGTTTCACTTGTGCGTGTAGCTGGCACAGATCGACCACGTCCTCTCCTTGCAACAGGAGCTCTACCAGCAGCACCACGACCCAGGCCACGGCCCTTATTTGACGGTCTCCTCATATTTCTGTAATTTAAGATCTTGCCCTAGAAAGGTTTTTATTGAATTGCGGAATAGGAAATATGATCCAAAAAAGTGTATGTATCTCACACGTACACAACCACACTAGGCCCCAATTACTATTGTTTGTACCCCTAAAGGCAGGATGAGGAGTAGGAGGAGTTTGGAACAGGCAGCACCCTCAAATCTTCAGAAGTATGAGATGAACCTCAAAAACTTGGAAAGGTGGATCTCACACGTACCGACACAGACTATCCCGCAATTCAATTGATCCTCAAAGGTTTTTATTGAATAGCGGAATAGGAAATATGATCAAAAAAAAAGTGTATGTATCTCACATGTACACCACCACACTAGGCCCCAATTACTATTGTTTGTACCCCTAAAAGGATGGTTGAGCAGTAGGAGGAGGAGTATGGAACAGGCAGCACCCTCAAATCTTCAGAAGTATGAGATGAACCCCAAAAACTTGGAAAGGTGGATCTCACACGTACCGACACAGACTATCACGCAATTTAATTGATCCCCAAAGGTTTTAATTGAATAGCGGAATAGAAAATATGATCAAAAAGAAAGTGTATGTATCTCACACGTACACCACCACACTAGGCCCCAATTACTATTGTTTGTACCCCTAAAAGGATGGTTGAGCAGTAGGAGGAGGAGTATGGAACAGGCAGCACCCTCAAATCTTCAGAAGTATGAGATGAACCCCAAAAACTTGGAAAGGTGGATCTCACACGTACCGACACAGACTATCACGCAATTTAATTGATCCCCAAAGGTTTTAATTGAATAGCGGAATAGAAAATATGATCAAAAAGAAAGTGTATGTATCTCACACGTACACCACCACACTAGGCCCCAATTACTATTGTTTGTACCCCTAAAAGGATGGTTGAGGAGTAGGAGGAGGAGTATGGAACAGGCAGCACCCTCAAATCTTCAGAAGTATGAGATGAACCCCAAAAACTTGGAAAGGTGGATCTCACACGTACCGACACAGACTATCACGCAATTTAATTGATCCCCAAAGGTTTTAATTGAATAGCGGAATAGAAAATATGATCAAAAAGAAAGTGTATGTATCTCACACGTACACCACCACACTAGGCCCCAATTACTATTGTTTGTACCCCTAAAAGGATGGATGAGGAGTAGGAGGAGTAGGAGGAGTATGGAACAGGCAGCACCCTCAAATCTTCAGAAGTATGAGATGAACCTCAAAAACTTGGAAAGGTGGATCTCACACGTACCGACACAGACTATCACGCAATTTAATTGTTCCCCGAAAGGTTTTTATTGAATAGCGGAATAGGAAATATGATCAAAAAAAGTGTATATATCTCGCACGTACACCACCACACTAGGCCCCAATTACTATTGTTTGTACCCCTAAAAAGGATGGATGAGGAGTAGGAGGAGTAGGAGGAGTATGGAACAGGCAGCACCCTCAAATCTTCAGAAGTATGAGATGAACCTCAAAAACTTGGAAAGGTGGATCTCACACGTACCGACACAGACTATCACGCAATTTAATTGTTCCCCGAAAGGTTTTTATTGAATAACGGAATAGGAAATATGATCAAAAAAAGTGTATGTATCTCGCACGTACACCACCACACTAGGCCCCAATTACTATTGTTTGTACCCCTAAAAGGATGGATGAGGAGTAGGAGGAGTAGGAGGAGTATGGAACAGGCAGCACCCTCAAATCTTCAGAAGTATGAGATGAACCTCAAAAACTTGGAAAGGTGGATCTCACACGTACCGACACAGACTATCACGCAATTTAATTGTTTATACCCAAAGGTTTTAATTAAATAGCGGAATAGAAAATATGATCAAAAAAAAGTGTATGTATCTCACACGTACACCACCACACTAGGCCCCAATTACTATTGTTTGTACCCCTAAAAGGATGGTTGAGCAGTAGGAGGAGGAGTATGGAACAGGCAGCACCCTCAAATCTTCAGAAGTATGAGATGAACCCCAAAAACTTGGAAAGGTGGATCTCACACGTACCAACACAGACTGTCACGCAATTTAATTGATCCCCAAAGGTTTTAATTGAATAGCGGAATAGAAAATATGATCAAAAAGAAAGTGTATGTATCTCACACGTACACCACCACACTAGGCCCCAATTACTATTGTTTGTACCCCTAAAAGGATGGTTGAGGAGTAGGAGGAGGAGTATGGAACAGGCAGCACCCTCAAATCTTCAGAAGTATGAGATGAACCCCAAAAACTTGGAAAGGTGGATCTCACACGTACCGACACAGACTATCACGCAATTTAATTGATCCCCAAAGGTTTTAATTGAATAGCGGAATAGAAAATATGATCAAAAAGAAAGTGTATGTATCTCACACGTACACCACCACACTAGGCCCCAATTACTATTGTTTGTACCCCTAAAAGGATGGTTGAGCAGTAGGAGGAGGAGTATGGAACAGGCAGCACCCTCAAATCTTCAGAAGTATGAGATGAACCCCAAAAACTTGGAAAGGTGGATCTCACACGTACCGACACAGACTATCACGCAATTTAATTGATCCCCAAAGGTTTTAATTGAATAGCGGAATAGAAAATATGATCAAAAAGAAAGTGTATGTATCTCACACGTACACCACCACACTAGGCCCCAATTACTATTGTTTGTACCCCTAAAAGGATGGATGAGGAGTAGGAGGAGTAGGAGGAGTATGGAACAGGCAGCACCCTCAAATCTTCAGAAGTATGAGATGAACCTCAAAAACTTGGAAAGGTGGATCTCACACGTACCGACACAGACTATCACGCAATTTAATTGTTCCCCGAAAAGTTTTTATTGAATAGCGGAATAGGAAATATGATCAAAAAAAGTGTATGTATCTCGCACGTACACCACCACACTAGGCCCCAATTACTATTGTTTGTACCCCTAAAAGGATGGATGAGGAGTAGGAGGAGTAGGAGGAGTATGGAACAGGCAGCACCCTCAAATCTTCAGAAGTATGAGATGAACCTCAAAAACTTGGAAAGGTGGATCTCACACGTACCGACACAGACTATCACGCAATTTAATTGTTTATACCCAAAGGTTTTAATTAAATAGCGGAATAGAAAATATGATCAAAAAAAAAGTGTATGTATCTCACACGTACACCACCACACTAGGCCCCAATTACTATTGTTTGTACCCCTAAAAGGATGGTTGAGGAGTAGGAGGAGGAGTATGGAACAGGCAGCACCCTCAAATCTTCAGAAGTATGAGATGAACCCCAAAAACTTGGAAAGGTGGATCTCACACGTACCGACACAGACTATCACGCAATTTAATTGATCCCCAAAGGTTTTAATTGAATAGCGGAATAGAAAATATGATCAAAAAGAAAGTGTATGTATCTCACACGTACACCACCACACTAGGCCCCAATTACTATTGTTTGTACCCCTAAAAGGATGGATGAGGAGTAGGAGGAGTAGGAGGAGTATGGAACAGGCAGCACCCTCAAATCTTCAGAAGTATGAGATGAACCTCAAAAACTTGGAAAGGTGGATCTCACACGTACCGACACAGACTATCACGCAATTTAATTGTTTATACCCAAAGGTTTTAATTAAATAGCGGAATAGAAAATATGATAAAAAAAAAAGTGTATGTATCTCACACGTACACCACCACACTAGGCCCCAATTACTATTGATTGTACCCCTAAAAGGATGGTTGAGGAGTAGGAGGAGGAGTATGGAACAGGCAGCACCCTCAAATCTTCAGAAGTATGAGATGAACCCCAAAAACTTGGAAAGGTGGATCTCACACGTACCGACACAGACTATCACGCAATTTAATTGATCCCCAAAGGTTTTAAATGAATAGCGGAATAGAAAATATGATCAAAAAGAAAGTGTATGTATCTCACACGTACACCACCACACTAGGCCCCAATTACTATTGTTTGTACCCCTAAAAGGATGGATGAGGTGTAGGAGGAGGAGTATGGAACAGGCAGCACCCTCAAATCTTCAGAAGTATGAGATTGTGTTCACTGCACCCCACAAAGATTGTGTTCACTGTACCCCACAAAGATTGTGTTCACTGCACCCTAAAAGGATTTTGTTCACTGCACCCCAAAAAGGATGTTGTTCACTGCACCCCAAAAAGGATTTTGTTCACTGCACCCCAAAAAGGATGTTGTTCACTGCACCCCAAAAAGGATTTTGTTCACTGCACCCCAAAAAGATTGTGTTCACTGCACCCCACAAAGATTGTGTTCACTGCACCCCACAAAGGATTTTGTTCACTGCACCCCAAAAAGATTGTGTTCACTGCACCCCAAAAAGGATTTTGTTCACTGCACCCCACAAAGATTGTGTTCACTGCACCCTAAAAGGATTTTGTTCACTGCACCCCAAAAAGATTGTGTTCACTGTACCCCCCAAAGATTGTGTTCACTGCACCCCACAAAGATTCTGTTCACTGTACCCCACAAAGATTGTGTTCACTGCACCCTAAAAGGATGTTGTTCACTGCACCCCACAAAGATTGTGTTCACTGCACCCTAAAAGGATGTTGTTCACTGCACCCCACAAAGATTGTGTTCACTGCACCCTAAAAGGATGTTGTTCACTGCACCCCAAAAAGGATGTTCACTGCACCCCAAAAAGATTGTGTTCACTGCACCCCACAAAGATTGTGTTCACTGCACCCCACAAAGGATTTTGTTCACTGCACCCCAAAAAGATTGTGTTCACTGCACCCCAAAAAGGATGTTCACTGCACCCCAAAAAGGATGTTGTTCACTGCACCCCAAAAAGGATTTTGTTCACTGCACCCCAAAAATGTTGTGCTCACTGCACCCCACAAAGATTGTGTTCACTGCACCCCACAAAGGATTTTGTTCACTGCACCCCAAAAAGATTGTGTTCACTGCACCCCAAAAAGGATGTTCACTGCACCCCAAAAAGGATTTTGTTCACTGCACCATAAAAAGATTGTGTTCACTGCACCCCACAAAGATTGTGTTCACTGCACCCCACAAAGGATTTTGTTCACTGCACCCCTAAAAGATTGTGTTCACTGCACCCCAAAAAGGATGTTGTTCACTGCAACCCATAAAGGATTTTGTTCACTGCACCCCAAAAAGATTGTGTTCACTGCACCCCACAAAGATTGTGTTCACTGCACCCTAAAAGGATGTTGTTCACTGCACCCCACAAAGATTGTGTTCACTGCACCCTAAAAGGATGTTGTTCACTGCACCCCACAAAGATTGTGTTCACTGCACCCTAAAAGGATGTTGTTCACTGCACCCCAAAAAGGATGTTCACTGCACCCCAAAAAGATTTTGTTCACTGCACCCCACAAAGATTGTGTTCACTGCACCCCACAAAGGATTTTTTTCACTGCACCCCAAAAAGATTGTGTTCACTGCACCCCAAAAAGGATGTTCACTGCACCCCAAAAAGGATGTTGTTCACTGCACCCCAAAAAGGATTTTGTTCACTGCACCCCAAAAATATTGTGTTCACTGCACCCCACAAAGATTGTGTTCACTGCACCCCACAAAGGATTTTGTTCACTGCACCCCAAAAAGATTGTGTTCACTGCACCCCAAAAAGGATGTTCACTGCACCCCAAAAAGGATTTTGTTCACTGCACCCCAAAAAGATTGTGTTCACTGCACCCCACAAAGGATTTTGTTCACTGCACCCCTAAAAGATTGTGTTCACTGCACCCCAAAAAGGATGTTGTTCACTGCACCCCATAAAGGATTTTGTTCACTGCACCCCAAAAAGATTGTGTTCACTGCACCCCACAAAGATTGTGTTCACTGCACCCCAAAAAGGATGTTGTTCACTGCACCCCAAAAAGATTGTGTTCACTGCACCCCACAAAGATTGTGTTCACTGCACCCCACAAAGATTCTGTTCACTGTACCCCACAAAGTTTGTGTTCACTGCACCCTAAAAGGATGTTGTTCACTGCACCCCACAAAGATTGTGTTCACTGCACCCTAAAAGGATGTTGTTCACTGCACCCCACAAAGATTGTGTTCACTGCACCCTAAAAGGATGTTGTTCACTGCACCCCAAAAAGGATGTTCACTGCACCCCACAAAGATTGTGTTCACTGCACCCCACAAAGATTGTGTTCACTGCACCCCACAAAGGATTTTGTTCACTGCACCCCAAAAAGATTGTGTTCACTGCACCCCAAAAAGGATGTTCACTGCACCCCAAAAAGGATGTTGTTCACTGCACCCCAAAAAGGATTTTGTTCACTGCACCCCACAAAGATTGTGTTCACTGCACCCCACAAAGGATTTTGTTCACTGCACCCCAAAAAGATTGTGTTCACTGCACCCCAAAAAGGATGTTCACTGCACCCCAAAAAGGATGTTGTTCACTGCACCCCAAAAAGGATTTTGTTCACTGCACCCCAAAAAGATTGTGTTCACTGCACCCCACAAAGATTGTGTTCACTGCACCCCACAAAGGATTTTGTTCACTGCACCCCTAAAAGATTGTGTTCACTGCACCCCAAAAAGGATGTTGTTCACTGCACCCCAAAAAGGATTTTGTTCACTGCACCCCAAAAAGATTGTGTTCACTGCACCCCACAAAGATTGTGTTCACTGCACCCTAAAAGGATGTTGTTCACTGCACCCCACAAAGATTGTGTTCACTGCACCCTAAAAGGATGTTGTTCACTGCACCCCAAAAAGGATGTTGTTCACTGCACCCCAAAAAGATTGTGTTCACTGCACCCCACAAAGATTGTGTTCACTGCACCCCACAAAGGATTTTGTTCACTGCACCCCACAAAGATTGTGTTCACTGCACCCCACAAAGGATTTTGTTCACTGCACCCCAAAAAGATTGTGTTCACTGCACCCCAAAAAGGATGTTGTTCACTGCACCCCAAAAAGGATGTTGTTCACTGCACCCCAAAAAGATTGTGTTCACTGCACCCTAAAAGGATGTTGTTCACTGCACCCCACAAAGATTGTGTTCACTGCACCCTAAAAGGATGTTGTTCACTGCACCCCAAAAAGATTGTGTTCACTGCAGCCCAAAAAGATTGTGTTCACTGCAGCTCACACACAGAAAAATGGATGTGGATCACTGACACCTGCCTATCTCCTATCCCACACCACACAGCAATATCGATTGTAGTTTGTAGAACACAGTTTCCCTAAAATTCAGCAGCAGCAGCCTCTCCCTAACAGGATTGAGAAGAGATCGTAGATCAGGATTGAGTGCAGAGTCACCCCACCCCCCACACAGCAATATCGGTTGTACTTTGTAGAAGACACTGACCCTATAATTCAGCAGACTCTATCCCTAAAATGCCTACAACTCGCCCTGCCTAAACACTCCGACCTGTCCCTCAATTCTATCCGGACACAAATGTTTTTTTCCTGCCTGTCTTTCCCTAATCAGCAGCCAGCACGTTGATGTGTGCTCTGTCCCTGATCTAAGCAGCAGAATGAAGACGCTGCGGCTGCCTGGAACTTATAAAGACTTGGTCACATGCTTCAGACGGCCAATCACAGCTACTGAGACATTTGCAGGCATGGCTGGGATGGCTTAAGGCACACCAGTTAAACGATTGTTGATTGGCTGTTGAAAGCCCGCCATGAAAAGAGCGCCAAAGCATGCAAAACCCGGAAATAAAACGACCGAACACGGATTTTTACCCGAACATACAGTAAAGTGTCCGTGTCCGTGTTCGGGTACAAAAAATCCAATTATTCGGTACGAACACGAATAATACAGTCCGTGTTCGCTCAACACTACTTATGAGCCCTTAACTGACCAATTACAGTCCTATGTTAATTCACCAATCATTTGTTTGCACAATAATAACTGACATTTTTTATTTTAACTAGTGTCAAGCCACAGCCCCATATATGCTGATTGGGTACTTCTGGACCCCATCTGCATTTACATTCTCCTTGGTACAGTTACTACTTTCCCACCAGAAGCACAATCTGGTCAGCACCATGCAAAATACATTAAAAATACTATAAATATTGTGCTAAATAATATGTGAATGGACCAATACCTTAGTCCACTAATATGTGTCTCCGTGCATTAGTGGACTAAGGCATTGGTCTATTCACTTATTATTTAGCACAATATTTATAGTATTTTTAATGTATTTTAATAATATTTATATTCACGTACCCACAGTTTCATCACTCAACACTGCATATAATTATTTATTGAACCATTTATTGTATTGTGATACTGATTTATTAGATTATTTATTGTTTGTGATACTGATCCTAAGAAGTAGCACCAGCTTGTATACCACATATCATCAACTCACACGTATCAATCTTTACATTTCAATCATCCACATTCAGAGTAGCGCCATAGCCCACATACTTACCCTGCTTACTTGACTTCCCACAACAGTGAGAAGTATTTTTGGGCAGGCAGCAACTCTTCACATTTATCACAAAATGTTTCCATTGCACGGGATTCTAAATATCATAACAGAAGTGGTTAAAGCCTAACAAACATCACCACAAGGGAAATACCTTACAGTCAGTAGGTTCAAGTGGCCCATGACAGCTTCTTTACATGAAATAAGATTTATAAAAGAAGGGAGAGGACCTTGTAATGTGAATAGGGCCTGAATGAAGTGTTAGCTTTAAACTCCCACGCATTGACTAACAGATTTTCTCATTCAGAAGGCTTTCAAAGCAATTGTCACATTGAAATGTGTATTTGGAGCTCCCCCATTTCTTAGATCGTGTCTATCATGCTGGTCCCTACCTTTTTGTCACCAGTCCTGTTGCTACCACAGCCATCTTTAAACTGAACAGTTCACCTCTGCATGTCACTTTTAAAAAGAGGGTTGCTCTGCCCTTGAAACATTGGTGTATTTTGTTCGCTGATATGGCAAGTAGTAAACATCTACATGGATGTACAGTCGACAAGCTAGTTTTCTTCTTCTTGAAAATGCTGTACAGTTCACCAAACATGGTTTACAGAATTGACTCACAACTATAAAGTAGCATCTGGACAAGTCAAGGATACAAATAAAGTTAACCCAAATTTTAAATACCTTTAAAACCCAGCTGAACCTTCAGTTTAACCTCTTAAGGTCCCCACTGTAGCAGTTTTACTGCTACAGGGCAGCACCTGTGCGTTAGATTATGTATATATGTGATCCAAATCTTCCGGGTAGGGGGCACACATGAGTGCCGCTGGCAGCTCGATTTCTCTGTGAGAAAGCACACACACTGCAGAAGGTGCACAATACCCGATGTCCACTGGCACCCTGCGACCATTATCCCGAGAGACAGAACTACGATCTGCCTATGTAAACAAGGCAGATCGCCGTTCTGACAGGAGGGGGGCGATGGAATTTGTGTCCCTGCAAAGCAGGGAATAAATTCCATCTCTTCCCCTAGTAAAAGCACCTCACACTGTACAGTAAAACACTGGCTAGGCACACAGTTATCCCTTTGATTGCCCCTGATGTTAACCCCTTCCCAGCCAGTGTCATTAGTACAGTGACTGTGCATATCTTTTTTAGCACTGATCATTGTAGTGTCACTGGTCCCCAAAAAGTGTCAAAAGTGTCAGTTAGTGTCAGAATGTCCGCTGCAATATTGCAGTCCGCTATAAGTCGCTGATCTCTGCTATTACTAGCCAAAAAAATAAAAATAAGTAAAAATAACCCATAGTTTGGAGATACTATAACTTTTGCGCAAACTAATCAATGCACGCTTATTGGGATTTTTGAACCAAAAACATGTAGCAAAATACATAATGGACTAAATTTATGAATAAATTAGAAAACTAAAATTTTTGGAACAGGAGTGAATGGACCGGTATAGTGTGTGGGAGTCACTCCTAAAAGGAGGTTGGCAGCTTTGTAACTAATAGAAGGCTGGCAGCTCTGTGACTCCCACCGACTATACCGCATACCCCTGAGTACAAACCTTTTGAAGCTTTGTCCACTACGGCATCTTATATTTGATTGCCCTGTGCTATACCATTTCTACTCGTATTCTGGAATTGATCTACACATATTGGTTAGAGCAAACTGCCCAATTTCACATTTGGTCATCCTCCAACATGTCTAGAATGAGGGCCCGTTTAGTTTGAATCTTCCATCTTAACAAGTTAGTGAAGATAGGATGACAATATGTCTCCTTTACTACCTTAGATCCCGATGCCTGCCTTGTTTAGAGTGCGCCCCCATATCTGCCTCTTTTGACCTGTAGTACTCATTGACACCTGTGTGTGTTTGCTGTGCTCTGTCTCGCTGACAGAATAGTTGCTACCTGTTTTTATTTGTCTCCAGAAGAAGCGCTATTCAGCGCAAAACTAGTTGAGCACAGACTATACCTTTTATCGAATAGAACTGAATCCCCCTAAGTTGGTTTCTGTGGACCTCATGGTACCTTGATCAAGATATTACCTAATCAGGTTATCGCTTATGCTGTTAATTTGGGGCAACTACCCAACCTAGGGTCGTTTTGAAGTTCATTTATATTTTCCTATGTAGTTTTTAATCACTCTCATTTATGTACATGTGTTTTATAATTGTTATTGTCAATTCATTTTTTGCTACAAATAAAAATTTACAAAATTGCTTTTAATTATGCCTATAAAGTCCATTCATTCCTGTTTCGAAAATTGTAATTTTTACAATTTAAAGGATGTGGCAATTTGTACTGTGGGGACAGTCCTAAAATAATATAAATTAAAATAAACATTATGAAGAAATTAGATTTTTTTCAACTTTTTTTTATTGGATATGTTTTATAACAGAAAGTAAAAAATGTTGTTGTTAATTCAAAATTGTTGGTCTTTTTTGTTTATATCGCAAAAAAAATAATAAAACATGGAGGCGATTAAATACCACTAGAAGAAAGCTCTACTTGTGGGAAAAAAGACATACATTTAATTTTAATACAGTGTGCATGAGGGCGCAAATGTCAGGTAAAGTAACACATTGCCGTATCGCAAAAAAAGGTCTGGTCATGAAAGGGGGTAAATCTTCCCAAGGTCAAGTTGTTAAAACATTATTATTATTATTATTATGCAGGATTTTTAAACTGCCAACAGTTTGTGCAGCACTTTATAACAAGAGGGCATACAGTACAGTTACAATGCAATTCAATGCAGGAGGAATCTGAGGGCCCTTCTGGTTAGAACTTACAATCTAAAAGGGAGGGTCAAGTAATTCAAAAGGTAATAACTGTGGGGGATGCGCTGATGAAGAAAAAAAAAAGTACAGTTGTAGGTTGGAGGCGGGATAGGCTTCTCTGAAGAGAGGGGTTTTTAGGGATCGCCAAAAGTGGACAGAGTAAGAGATAATCAGACAGATTGGGTTAGGGAAATCCAAAGGATGTGAGAGGCTCAAGAGAAGTCCTGGAGGCGAGCATGGGATTTGGTGATGAGGGAACCAGAGAGCAGGAGGTCTTGAGAGTAACAAATTACAGGTACATCAAAATAAAAGGCGTGCAAAGTCTTGCGGTTTGCTTTTTGAAAGCAGCTACAGCTTGAATTGAGAAGCCTGGCCAATTCAAGTATGCTGCAGAGAAGGATGCTTGCTCTGTGCGGAAGCATCGGTCTCCCTCTGCAGAGGTCAAAGAAACAGGTGTTTCTACTTAGGCTGCGGCTGCTTACTAAAGAAACAAGCTGTAAACTTTGCACACATTTTACTTGATGCACCAAGAATATATTTCGCTAATTTAAAATGAAAGTTCAGTTGTGCTGTAACTGGTGTTGCCATAGGTGTGTGCAGCCTAGCATTAGGGTTTGCACCCCAAAGCTCAAATGCACATGCCTATATATATATATATATATATATATATATATATATATATATATATATATAATATGTGTATATACCGTGTATATAAGTATACATATATACATACACACACTCCTATAATTAAATGTAAACATGTATTAAAACATGGACAGTGTCAGAAGAGCAGTAGATGTGTCAGTAGGGCAGTCGTTGGTGTCAGTGGGATAGTGGATGGTGTCAGTCAGTAGTGCAGTGGACATGTCAGTAGAGCAGAGATCGTGTCAGTAGAACAGTGGATGCTGTCAGTAGTTTTCTATTTTTATTATTTTTTCACAATATTATTATTTATAATTTCTTACAATATTATATTATAAATGTTTTTGGAGTCCTGTTGGGGGGCTTTTGTAAAATATTAGGGGATATAAACAGACCCCTGATGTCTCACTTTTGAGAAAGAGAAAGGGACTGAGGGCAGAGATTCCCCAGTATCTTTCTTTCCAGCCTAGTTGCACCGGCCCCTTCCCCCACTCTCCATCCTGAAAGATCCCCCACATCAGCCAATGGGAAGCTGGCAGGGCTTCAGGGTTCGGGAGGCATGTGGGGGGACTCAGGCAGCACACAGTTTGATTGGGGTGTTCCCAGGAACACCTGTGTCCATTTTCCTGTGCTTCACCCTAATTAAAACTACATTTAGAGATAGAGAACTAATCTTAAATCTCCTACAGTACCTATGTAGCCTTTCACATTTCATTATGTCAATGCCTCAGTCTAATTTCATTGTTTAAATATACAAGAACACTGAATTAATATGATTGTCATGATTTACTACTTTTTAAAATTAAATATTTTATAATGCATGCTTGCTATCTCATTGTCCGCCTAACTAACTTAAAAAAAACGCAGACAATTACAAATTTTTCATATGGTGTCACTTTAAAATTTCCACTATTTTATTACATTTATTACATGATTACTTCTATTGAATAGATCACTTTGAAGATGTCTCCTAAATTAATTTCCTTTATAATATTACTGTGCATTAGAATTCTGGAAGAAATAGAATGCATTCTTAAATTAAAAAGGGTGGTACATTGTCAGGATTCGAAGAAAAGTCTTATAAGATAAATTGACTTATAAAAAATAAAAAAATGTGTATTTTTTCACCTAGCATTAGCTTGTCAGAATTAATCTTGATGAACGGATACTCAGCTACAAGGTTGTATCTTCTTTCTTTTTTTATGCTTTTAAAACCAAGGTCAAACAGTAGGCAACATGAGACCTTGAGGATGTCATTGACTGGAAAAGTATAGACTATGAAGCTACAGTACTAATTATTTACTGTTCATATTGTTACAGATATAAATATAGAGGGGAGTATAGAGATATAAAGTTTTTGCTCATGAAAATAGTTATTGGTATAAATGTTATGTTTGTAGCTTTAAGTGGAACTCCAGGTTAATTACATTTTTTTTTTCTTACAAATACTACATTTTTAATAGCCAGTCAATAAATATTTTTAATATTTTTCTCCTTGTGTGCTCTTTAGTTACCTGGTGATCCTACCAGTGCCACTGTGTAGTATATATATATGTTTTCTTTGAAGGGCCAGGTGAATTTGCATCAAGGTTTTCAGCCCTCTGAGCTTCATCTCTTATTACCACACAGCAATACTGTCATCCCACTGGCATCCATAGCTGTATAGGGGTTGTCAGCCGGGAGAGAGGTCATGCTCGTTAGCCGCACCAGCCAAGAGAGAAAAGGAAGCAAGCTGCATGTTTATGGCTATGTGACCACATAGAAAAAAAGATATTATATGGCAAAATATTTCAGAATGTATGCTGGAAGTATCATAGCAATGATGAGGAAACTATGGGTATGTAAATTATTGACCCTGTTACTGTACTAAAGGTATTAAATCAAACCATAAGAAGTCTGTAAAAAACTTACAATTCCTGCTGTCCACACTGCTGAATGCCAATCTGCTCCTAAGAAATCTGCATTAGAAATTCACTGGGAAACTACCACTTACACAGGTATCAGGACCTGGATTTCCTGCTGGTGGCACTGTGGTTCCCAGAGTGAAAGATGGTAGTTCTGGTGTCATCCAGCAGATGTCTCCCAACAGCCGGCAGATCCCACTAATCAATCTCCACCTGATGTTGGCTGCTGGTAGGGTACTTAGTCCCTCCTCTACTAGTGCCTCTCACTTTAGTGTTTTACTCTGCTTGCCAGATACTTCTTTCAATTTATCCTGACCCTGCTCCTGATCTTCTTTTTTTGCCTTGTACCCTATACCCTGTACCCAACTGTTTTGTTTGCGATGATACCTCACATGTATGGTGCGATCACTGTTTACCTATGCGCGTGAGACCAATGTGTGCATTCGTTTTTTTTTTTCCGGGTGCATTCTCCTCTTTGTTACATAGTTGCATAGTTAATCTGGTTTAAAAAAGACACAAATCCATCCAGTTCAACCAACATAGAAAAAACAAAAAACAAATAGAAAACCTCCTTATATACAATCCTATATAAAGTTAAGGTTTGTAGGGCACCTCTGCATGATAACCATCAATATGCTAGGTAATAATTCACTGTCCAAATGGTAGCTTGGCCAAGTCCAATGAAGGAGCGATTGCGCATGCCCCGAAACACATTACAGCCCCCTTTTTGACGTCACTTCGGAGGGGGGGGGCAGTTCCACACTAGTGTGAGTTCACATCTGGCGTGCATTCCACGGTGGTCCAGGGACAGTGGCAGCCATCTTTACTCCTCCCCCTGCAGCCCCTAACCGGTACAGCGAGAGGAGAGAACGTGACAGGAGCTCAGCCTGAAAACATGTTTGATAAGCCTGTAACATCCAATCCCTTGTAAGTGTCTGTAACCGTTTTACTCTATTTAATTACTGGTAATCTGTACTTAAAAGCACCTTCTTTCTTCTCCTAATATACAAGCCTATACCCAGAGATGCAGTTGATCTGGTTGCCTGATCCCCCCAAAATGCAATCAGATATTCCCTGAATTAACTTTACCTATAAATATTAGTATCCAGTTATATTATGCACATTTAGAAAAAAAAAATCTAGGCCTTTTTTTTAAATCTATCTACTGTGCTGGCCAGAACCAGCTCTTGAGGGAGTCTATTCCACATTTTCACAGCTCTTACTATGAAGAAGCGTTTCTGTATTTGGTCTTACTAATAATTTGTACAAGAGTAAAATTATATTTCTTTCTCTCTGCAGTCCACACCTCTTTTAATACCAGAAAGATTTTTGCTCGCTTTGGAAACTGCTGCTTGGCATAGTATGCTATTATTAGGCTTATGATCTACCAGAACACCCAAATCCTTCTCCTTTATTGATTCCCCCAGTTCTACTCATCCCAGTATGTATGATGCATGCATATTTTTAGCCCCCAGGTGCATAACGTCACACTTTTCAACATTAAACCCCATATGCCTCACAGTTGCCCAATTAACCAGTTGCCGACCGCCCACCGCAGTTTTACTGCGGCAAGGTGGTTCGGCTGCGCGATCCGACATAACGGTATGTTGGTCGCCCGCGGGGCTAGAGGGCACATGTGCGTCCCTGGGATGTTCTGATTTGGTTCAGAATCGATCAGTCATCAGGTCCAGGCCAATTATTTTTGGCCTGGACCTGATGATCAGTTTTGACCAATTGCAGAACATCTTGTGCCTGCATAATATAAACACAGGGACTCAAAATGATGCAATCTTCTCTCCTAGAGCCCTTTTCGACTCCAGCATGAGGAGAGAGAACATCAACTGTGACTATAAGTGTCACTTGTGACCCCCGACCCCCAAGAAGTGCAGAATCAGCATATTACTGTCACTTCCAGTACCCAGCACACAGAACCACAGCATTAGCAGAGTCAGGCCTGATCTCTGATAGCACTAGCATTTAAATTTTTTGGTAGCGGTTCAAACAGTCCTTGACAACCAGGTGTTTTTTTATCTGTGAGTCACACTAGGTACCTATACATTTATTGGCCAAAATGTCCAAACAGCGGTACACTGGTGAAGAGGCCTACATGATGCTAGACATGACAGATGAGAGCGATGGGGAAGCCTCACTGTCAGAATCAGGCTCAGTATTCAAACATGTAGAGAGTAGCAGCTCCCTGATAGATAGCTCTGACAACGGAGTAGTGGTCTCTGCTAAGGTCAGGCATACCTGACCCCGTTCTTCTTTTGCTGAGGTGCAACAATAGCATTGTTCTCATATGCAGCAGAGTGTTGGTACTAGTGCCGCTCAACCTTCTTTTGAACTTTCAAGCACCAGTGGCCTTGTACATGCTGGTCATAATCAAACCAGCACTTCAGTAACACTTGGTGACATGGCGAGTCCCATAAGTGCAGTTCAAGTTGGTGCGGTGGCTAGCACAAGTAGTGTCCCGCAGCCACCAATAATTTGAAGACAGGCCCATAGAGCCCATACTGTCCTTCCTGATGCGCTTGCAAATCCTGATTGGGAGCCCACCACTTCTGCAGGGCCCGTACTTCCCCCATTCACTGGTCAACCCCGAATTCAGGTGGAAACAGGCGATTTTACTCCCCTTGGTTTTTATGAGCTTTTTTTCACAGGAGGTCTTTACAGATCTATTGTGGACCAAATAAATTTATATGCCAATCAATTAATTGCCGCAAATGCAGATTTGACCCTTACCAGAGAATTTGAATTGAAACGTATCACTGTTTGCGAATTTAAAATCTTTCTGGGCCTATCCCTCCTCATGGGCATTACTAAAAAGAGTGAGTTGTGGTCCTATTAATCCACTGACCCAATTCATTGTTCTCTGCTGCCATAGGCAGGAATAGATGTGAGAAAATCTTGCTGTTCATGTACTTCAGTGCCAATGAACTCTGTCGTCCTCAGAGGGACCCTGGATATGATCGGCTCCACAAAATTCAGCCCCTCGTAAACCACTTCAACCAGAAGTTTGCAGCCTTATATACGCCCCAACAAGCTGTCTGCGTTGATGAGTCCCTGATAACATTTTCTGGCTGCCTTGCTTTAAAAACAGTTTCTCCCCAGCAAGCATGCCAGATATGGGGTCAAGATGTATAAGCTCTGTGACAGCGCAACATGCTATACATTTATTTTCCGGATTTACGAGTGAAAAGATAGCAATGTGGAGCCTCCCAACTGCCCAGACTACATGGGTAGCAGTAACAAGATTGTTTGGAACTTGGTGTCACCCTTATTTGGAAAGGTGTACCATTTATACATGGACAATTATTACACTATTTAGTCACCTTTTTGATTTTGGAATTGGTGCATGTGGCACCATGCAACCTAATTGCCGGAGCTTCCCCCAAAGGTTTGTAGATTCCTCACTTAGATGGGGGAGAGAGCCTGCTTGAAGTGTAATAAATTGCTCGCAGTGAAGTGGAGGGACACACGAGATGTTTTTGTTCTGTCCTCAATTCACGCAGAGATGACATTCCAAATTGCACCAGCGACTGGTGTGGTTAAGAAACCTCTCTGTGTCCACCAATACAACCTTAATATGGGAGGGGTGGACTTCAACGACCAGATGATTGCACCTACTTAATTGCCCATAAGGCGCTGGTGCAAAAAAGTGTCTGTATTGGCTCTGCTGAATGCTTATCTGCTATACAAAGTGTCAGGAAGAAGTGGATCCTTTCTAAATTTCCAGGAAGAGATCATCACAGCCCTTCTGTATCCAGAAGGTGCCATGGCCCAAATTCACAATCCAGATGCAGTGAGACAGCAGCATGAGAGGCAGTTTCAGGATGTCCTCTCTAGTACCCCTACCTAAAGAGCACCCCAAAGAAGATATTGTGTCTGTAGAAAGTGTGGATATAGGCGTGATACCCGCTTTTTTTGTCCCTCCTGTCCAGGCAAACCTGGTCTCTGCATTGGTGGCTGTTTCTGTCGCTACCACACACTAGTAGAGTATTAGTATTGGGTACAGCATGGCACAGTCTAAGGTACACTTTCACACAGGGTCTTGAAAGATGTTAGCTATTGCATTTTGAGAGGCCCTGGCCTGGAAAGTTTTTTTTACAGTTACAATTAAAAATAAAAAAAAATAAAAAGCCAAAAATTGTTGTCTTTTTATTGAGTTAATTATCTGTTCTTACTCTACTTTTCTACTCTTTCTACTTTTACTGTACTTTATAATATACTGTTATACTGTAATGTTTTATTGTTACTCTTTTTCATTGTTAACCATAGTTGTCTTTGCAGCTATCACCATTCTACTGTTTTACTGCACTGTATACTATTATATTGTAATGTTTTATTATTACTGTGTTTTATTGTTAACCATTGTTTGCTTTGCAGGTACGCTCATCAGCTGCAGCACTGATTTGTTTATTCTGGCAGCAACAGCGTTTGCTCTCAGCATATATGTAACTCAATGATTGCAGCGCTGTAGGAGGTGATTTCACCACCGCAGTTAAAAAAAGGCCGTATATGGCGAAGTACAGAGGATGGGGTGGACACAGAGGGCGGATCTCGCCTATGCTTCGCCATATATTTTTTAACACTTTTGTTGGCAGAGATTTCTTCCTGCGAATGGAGGAACCTGCTATGTTCTTTTTTTTTTCGTTCAGCCCATGGGCTGAACAAAAAAAAAAAACAATGCAAGTATGCCCATCATTAGAAGTGGGTGGATGCTGGGAGGTCTAATGGTGGGCATACTACACACTTTCTGGTATCATTTTTTTTACAGCCAGCAGTCAGTTTTCATGTAAAAGCAATCCTAGCAGATAATTAGTCGCTAGACTGCTTTTACAAGCAGTGGGAGGGACTCTTCCCCCTCCCGTTGCCTTCCACGGTTTTCTTGGGCTCTCCTGTCCCACCGGGTAAAATGAGACTGCAGCCGGTGGTTCCGTAAGCTGACCATAGAGCTGATTGGAGATCAGAATGGCTCCAATCATCTCTATGGCCTAAGATATCGGAAGCTATGCGCATTTCATGACTTTGGTTTCACCAGATATAAAAATTGGGAAAGCATCTTATCGCACCAATCTTGGTGTGGTCAGATGCTTTAAGGGCAGAGGAGAGATCTAAAGTCTAATAGACCCCCATTTTTTTTTTAAAAAAAGAGTACCTGTCACTACTTATTGCTATTATAGGGGATATTTAAATTCCCTGTGATAATAATAAAAGTGATAAAAAAAAAAAAAAATGAAAGGGAAGGTGTCAAAACAAAATAAAAAAACAAAATAAATAATAATTAAAAAAAAAAAAAATTCAAGCACTCCTGTCCCCCCGTGTTTGTGCACAAAGGCAAATGCAAGCATCCTTCTGGTGTCATATGTAAACAGCAGTTGCAGCATGCATGTGAGTATTGCCGCGAACGTCAGAATGAGGGCAGTAATCCTTGCAGTAGACCTCATCTGTAAATCTAAAGTAGTAATTTTAAAGCATGTCATGTTTGGTATCTATCTACTCGGCATAAGATCATCTTTTATATTTTAGCAAATAATTGGGCAATATATATTGTTTTTTTGCATTAAATTTAAAAAGAGTGTTTTTTTTTCAAAAAAACTGTTTGGAAAATCTTTGCGCAAATACCGTGTGACAAAAAAAAATTGTAACACCCACCATTTTGTTCTGTAGGACCTCTGCTTCAAGAAAATAAATAATGTTTGGGGGTTTAGAGTAATTTTCTAGTAAAAAAGAATACTTTTTTTTATGTAAACCAAAAGTGTCAGAAAAGGTTTGGTCTTCAAGTGGTTAGAAGTGTGGGTGATGTGTGGCATAAGCTTCTAATATTGGGCATAAAAAGCCAGGACAGTGCAAACACCCCCCCCCCCCCCCCTAAATGACCACCTTTTGGAAAGCAGACACTCCAAGCTATTTGCTGAGAAGTATGTTGAGTCCATGGAGTATTTTATATTTTGCCACAAGTTTTGGGAAAATGACAATTATTTTTTATTTTTATTATTTTTACACAAAATTGTCACTCAATGATATATTGCTTCTACATGCCATGGGTTTATGTGGAATGACACTCCAAAATACATTGTGCTGCTTCTCATGTCATGAGTACAGGCATACCAAATGTATGAGATTTTTTGGGAGCCTAGCTGTGTACGTGACCCCGAAAACAAATCACCGCCTTCAGGTTTTCTAAGAGGGTAAATTGCTTATTTTGCGTCCTCACTACCTGTCACAGTTTCGGAGGCCCTGAAATGTCAAGATAGCACAACCCCCCCATTTTGGAAAGTAGACACTCCAAGCTATTTGCTAAAAGGCATGTTGAGTTAATGGAATATTTTATATTTTGCCACAAGTTTCGAGAAAATGCTAAAAATGTTTTTTTGTTTTTTTTGTTTACATAAAGTTATCAGTTAAATGATATATTGCTCAAACATGCCATAGCTATATGTGAAATGACACCCCAAAATCCATTCTGCTGTTTCTCCTGAGTACAGGAATACCCCACGTGTGAGACTTTTTGGCAGTCTAGCTGCGTAGAGGAACCTGAAAACCAATCACTGCCTGCATGCTTTCTAAGGGCGTAAATTGTTGATTTTACTCCACACTACCTATCACAGTTTCGGAGGCCATGAAATGCCAAGATAGCACAACCTTCTTTTGAGATAAAGGTTATATAAAAATAAATTAAAGTTTATCATTTTAAGCACAAGGGTCAGTGGTAAATGGTTTGTCTCCATACTCTAAACTGCTATAATTGCAAAAGAGCGTGTTCTGTTTGAAATAACTGACTTACTGGCTGAATCAGCAGATAAAAAACAAAGGAAAGAAAGCCAATGCAGCCATCACATCTAAGAATTGGCAAACTGCAATGTAATAAATGTTTGCTTTTGGGTTTATTACCACTGTAAGGAATAGTGCTCTTTTTAACCACTTTAGCCCCAGAGGATTTGGCTGTTTAATGACCAGGCTATTTTTTTTAACCTGGCACTGCACGACTTTAACTGACAATTGCGCGGTCATGCAATGCTGTACCCAAAAAAAATTTACGTCCTTTTTTCCCACAAACAGAGCTTTCTTTTGGTATTGGATCACCTCTGCGCTTTTAATTTTTTTGCGATATTAATAAAAAAAGTGTGAAAATGTTGCGAAAAATTGACATTTTCTACTTTGACAGGTAAAAAATGTCCAATATATAAAATTTTTGTCATATATTTAGGCCAAAATGTATTTACTTTCAATAATTTTTTATTAGTTTTCAAAACAGTACAACAAGAATCCAGAGTGCTTACATAGTCGCAATCTTAATGTTTCAACAAAACACATTTAAAGGTTCAGAACCCAGTCATCACAAAGGAAGAAATTTTATCATCTCAAAAGTAAACGGTAACATACTGTAATCATTCAAGTTGAGTCTCTAGTGGTGGTTGTGTTCGTGTTCCATATGCCCCATCCCTTATCATGGGGTGGGGGTGAAATATTTGCTAGTGGTCCATATGTGCCAGGTAGAGTGGAATTTGGATCCACCTTGAATCGAGTAGGCGTATGCCCTCTCCATAGTGTATTGAAGATTAACCATCCTGATAACTTCTAGGTGGGATGGGGATGTGGCCTGCCTCCAGTGTTTGGCTATAAGTGTCCTGGCCGCTACCAGGATGTGGAAGCATACTGTTCTCATATCTAAGGGTATATTATGTATTCCCAAGTTTAGTAATGCCATGTTTATATTGGGTTTGGTAAGTATGCCCGTGGTGGTCGAAATCACCTCAAACACCCTATTCCAAAAGCTGGTTATGCTTTTACACTTCCAAAAAATATGGGATATGGTGCCTGTTTGGTCACAGTTGCGCCAACAAAGCGGGCTTTGGGAATTGAAGAATTTAGACAAGCGATACGGTGTGAGGTACCATCTGGTTATAAGTTTCTGCATTTGTTCCCAGTGGTTTACGCATCTGGAGGCCGTGAAGGAGGTGTGGATCGCCGTTTTCCACTGGAAATCGGAATAGGGTGTCTGAAGCTCACTCTCCCACTTGATCATGTGTGGAGTTTTGTGGAACACGTTTTTTCGCCCCAAGAGGTTGTAGATGAGGGAGATGCCTTTTATTGGGGCCTCTACGTTCGTGAGGAATTGCCATAGTGCTGTGGGCAACTGTATCTTGGGCAGGGGGTTTTTGCGTAAGAAACTAGCTATAGCATTATAGGTGAACATGGCTTTCTGGGGGAGTTTGAATTCCGTGTGGAGGACAGGGAAGGGCTTAAGTGATTCCTGGTGGTAAAGTTCAGAAACCGACCGAATTCCAGCGGCCGTGAGCATAGTGGTTTTCGCGAACGGAAGCAGAACATTGAATACTGTCAGAGGCATAGGGATGAACGTATCAGTCTGATGCTCGGATATCCGTGCTATGAGGACACGCCAGGATCGCAGCGTCGCTTGAGACGTGATTGGTAATGACCGCACATCTAGGGGTTTCCAAGCATCGGCTAGTAGCAGTAAGCTCAGATCCGACGATCGTGTCATTGCCGCTTCTATCGGTAGCCAGGGAAGGTTTCGCGAGTCAGAGAACCAGTGCTGGAGGGGGGTCAGTCTCGTCGCGTGATAGTAATCCGTTATGTCTGGTAACCCCATTCCCCCTGCTTTTTTGTGACGAATCATATGTGCATGAGAGCACCTGGCTCTCTTTCGTTGCCATACGAACGTGCAAAGTATTTTGGACATGGAGGTAAGGTACGCACCGGTGATATGTATTGGGAGAGTGCGGAACATGTACAGGATTTTTGGAAGACAGAGCATTTTGAATGCTGCTATTCGTCCCGCCCAGGAGATTTCGGTCGACTTGATACCAGTGGTATCGGCTGAAAGGGTGGATAGTAGGGCTTTCATGTTAGAGTGCAACAGTTTAGATGTGGGGAATGCCAGTTGGATCCCTAAATATTTTAGCGAATCAGACGTCCAGGCGTATGGGAGCTGTGTTTGGAGATGCTTGCGGGTGTTTTCGGGCACATTCATACCTAATATTTCAGATTTTCCAAAGTTTACTTTATAGAAGGACACCCTACTGAAATCCTGAAGAATATTATGAGCCGCTGGAAGGGACACCACGGGGTTCGTTAGACTCAAAATGACATCGTCAGCAAACAAAGTGATGACGTGCTTGGTGGATCCAAATTTAAAGCCGGATACCATGGGGGAGGAGCGTAGCAATTCCGCCAGTGGCTCTATTAAAAGGTTAAAAATGAGGGGCGACAGAGGGCAGCCTTGTCGCGTACCATTGGTGATGTTAAAGGGTACAGAAAGCATGCCAGCGGACAATACTTTAGCAGATGGAGAGGAGTACAATGCCACTATGGCCGACAGAATCGGACCAGAGAATCCAAATTTGCGTAAAACCAACTCCATGTACTCCCAATGGATACGGTCGAACGCCTTCTCTGCGTCTATGGATAGAAGCAGAGAAGGCGTTCTGGAGATTTCGGCATGATTCATCAAATTTATCACCCTTCTAGTCGCATCCGGGGCTTGTCTTCCCCGGACGAATCCCAGTTGATCCCCTCCCAGCAGCTTCGGTAAAAGTTTTGCTAGGCGGTTGGCGAGAAGTTTAGCGTATAGTTTGACATCATTATTTAGGAGGGATATGGGCCTAAAGTTCGCTGGGGCGGTAGGGGGTTTACCTGGTTTAGGAAGGGTTATGATGTTCGCCTGGAGCATCTCCCCTGGGAAGGTGCCCGTGGTAATGGCCGAGGAAAATGCGGACAGCATGTGGGGCGAGAGTATGTCGTGTAGTGATCTGTAATATTCATTCGTTAACCCGTCAGGGCCTGGTGATTTATTTAGAGGAGTACCTAGAATAGTCTGGGAAAGTTCTTTTGGCGTAAAGGGGGCATTCAGGGAGGACAGATCATCAGGCGTGAGAGAGGGAAGGTTCATACGACTCAGGAAGGCGAGGATTTCCGACGTCGACGGGCTGTGTGTGGTCGAGTCCGTGCGTAGGTTGTACAGGGAGCTATAATAGTCGGCGAAAGCGTCTGCAATTTGTTGAGGGTGCGTGTGCTTTTTGCCTGTATGAGGGTGGGTCACAAACGCTATTTTAGACTTGACTCTCCTGGCTTTAAGCCTGGAGGCCAGAAACTTGCCTGCCTTATTATGGTTCGAGTAATACTGGAGGCGGAGTTTCGCCAGCATCTTGTCATGGTTTACAAGCAAAAGCCTGCGGAGTTCTGCTCTGAGAGCTGTGAGCTTGGATGACACTATTTGAGAGGGGTGTTTTTTATTGGTCTCTTCCAGGGTTTTAATATTTTCTAGGGTGTCCCGAAGCGTTTTCTGATACTTCTTTTTCATTCTAGAGGCTAATTGAATGAGAATCCCTCTCGCGTAAGCCTTGTGGGCATTCCAGAGTGTAAAGGGGTCTATGTCAGGGGTGGCATTGTTTGTGAAGAATTCCCTAAGCTGAGTTTGGATGTGTTTGAGAGAGTCGGGGTCTGACAGGGTTGAATTATTACACCTCCATATGAACGTAGATGGCTGAGGAGCCGTTGTGGATATGGACATATGTATGGCGGCGTGGTCTGACCACGTGATGGGGGATATAGATGTGTTCAGTACCAAGGGCAGGATCGTCGAGTCTACCAGAAACATGTCGATCCTGGAGTAAGTGAGATGGCTCGCCGAGAAGAAGGTATAGTCCCTCTCCTCCGCGTGTAGGTATCTCCATATATCGTGTAGATTTTCCGCATGTAGGAGAGCCGCCAAGGAAGTAGACATGGTTTTACCACTGGAAGTCGAGTCCATGGCAGGGTCTGCTACAGAATTAAAATCTCCACATATGATCAGTTTGCCTACCGTGAGTCTACGAACCTTTGCAAATAGTTTCCTCAAGAATTTGAGCTGGTGGCGATTGGGAGCATACACATTTACGATAGTATAATCACAATCATCAATAGTACAGTTCAGGATAATGAATCTCCCGTCTGTGTCCTCCACCACCCGAGAGTAGGTGAAAGTCACAGAGTCACTCACTGCCAACAGGGTACCCCGCTTCTTTTCATGGGAGTTCGCCAAAAAAACATGGGGGTAGTTCGGGTGGGAACATCGAGGTATTGAGCCGAGCTTAAAGTGGGTTTCCTGAATAGCCAGGATGTCAGCCTTGTGTGCCTTCGCTTCCTTCCACATCGAAAATCTTTTTGCGGGGTGGTTTAACCCCTTAACATTCAGTGACAACAACTGCAAAGCCATGTTGGAGTTCGTGAATGTTCTGGAAGATCGTAGTGGGCTCGTGGTTGAGGGCATATAAGAAAAAGTAAGAAAAAACAGTCCGCATGGAACCTAGTGTAGGATAGTACAAAGGGGTACCTGGAGGGAGGGCACAGAAGCCATCTGGAGTCGGGTATCGAAGGCGAGGCACGTAGAGCACTTGCGGAGTTCGGTGAGTGGCACATAAGGAGACTGGATGGAGGTCCGGAACACAATAGCGATGAGGGAGACAACTGTCCATGGATGTTGCTACAACCGTAGCTGAGTCCTGTTCTGAGAAAAAATTGTAGAAAACAAGAAAAAACAATACAAGTAAAAAAGGACATGGTCCTGGCGGACCATAAGGGCAGCTGTTGCTGCGCGGTCGGTGGGGTTGCTAGCACGATATCAGGTGCTACAGAGATCGGGAGGGCCAGTGCGCCCAGCCTTAGAAATAGACTTCAGCATCATTTTGAGCGGTGAGAGGACCTGGATCTAGAGGGTCTGGGTACTGTGTGCCATTCAGGCTGTATACGTGGAAGTGGAAGCGGAGGAGCAGGGGGTCCAGGACGCTGGCCTGTGTTGTCAGGGAGGATGTGCCACTGCTCGAGGAGACGGAGACCCTGTTCCATAGATGTGATCTGGGAAGTGGAGCCCATGTGGGTCACGCACAACTTAGCAGGGTATTTCCATTTATATATGATCTTATTGTTCCTCAGGGCCTTGGTTATGGAATTCAGATTCCTGCGTAATTGGAGAGTATACTGAGAATAGTCAGGCAGGACCTGGAGGGTCGAAGCGATATCAGGGAGGCGATCTTTCCTCCTGAATGATTCCAATATCTTCTCCTTAGCTTGGAAAAAGTGGATCCTCATGAGGACATCCCGAGGGATGTCTTGCGGCAGGAATGAAGGTTTGGGGATTCTGTGGATGCGGTCTATAGTGAGGTCTGCATTGGTGAGTTCAGGCACCACTTTCTGAAACAGGTCCCGTACATAGGTGGGCAATTGGTTGGGTTGAATTGTTTCAGGAATCCCCCGTATTTTGAGGTTGTTACGCCTCGATCTATCTTCAAGATCTGCTATCTTCGCTTGCATGCGATGTATGTCTTCCTGATGGGAAGTGTGAGCGTCTACTAGAGAGTTATAGGACTCAGTAAATTCCTCCATCCTCCCCTCCACGTGGTGCACCCTGTCTCCTAAGCCATGCAATTCTCTTTGGCAATAGGCGATGGAGGCTTGGATGTTGGCCTGCATGGATGAGTGTAGCATGGAAAGCATGTCCTTTAGGGTAGTGTCTGACACCGGCTGCCCTGTAGTGGATAGGTTTGCAAAGGGGTCAGGTGGTGGAGAGTAGGCCCAAGGCGTGTAAGGGGCAATGGATGCTGTGCTCACCTCCATGGATGTGGATGTCTGAGCCGTTAGGGAGTCCCTCCTCGGGCGAGACTTCGCCGGACTTTGTGCAGTTGGTGTGGAGGGAGAGGAGTCCGCAGATCTTGCCAGCCGCATCGGGATTGTGCTCTGTGATCGCGCCTCCGGCGGCATCGTCGTGACGTCACGCGCCCGCGACTCGGGCGGTAGAGGATGCGGCCGGCCTGCCGATGGAGTGTCTCCGCCGCCATGTTGGCGGAGACCCGGCTGGAACGGTCCGAAAAACTCGGACAGTTTGCGGACTGGGGGGATGCCTTTGTTTTTCCTGACCATGCTGGCGATGAGTTCAGGATGTTCCCCTGCAAGGATATGTCAGTCCCAGGGCCGTAGGATAGCTGTGTCGGGCCGTAGATAGAGATAAGGCTGAGCGCTGGCTGGAGCTCCCGGATCAA
Source organism: Pelophylax lessonae (assembly GCF_965119305.1). NCBI lineage: Eukaryota > Metazoa > Chordata > Amphibia > Anura > Ranidae > Pelophylax > Pelophylax lessonae. The sequence goes on from NC_138769.1 coordinate 183,908,959, forward strand.
GCGGCCATCTCAGTTGGCGGTCGCCACGCCCCCCGCCAAAATGTATTTAGCTACATGTCTTTGACAAAAAAATTCTAAATGAGCGTATTTTACCCCCTTCCTGACCAGGCCATATTTTGCGATTCGGCACTGCGTTATTTTAACGGACAATTGCGCGGTCGTGCGACGCTGTACCCAAATTAAATGTATGTCCTTTTTTTTCCCCACAAATAGAGCTTTCTTTTGGTGGTATTTGATCACCTGTGCGATTTTTAATTTTTGAAGAAAAGAGCGACAATTTTGAAAAAAAAAACAATATTTTTCACATTCTGATATATAACATTTACAAATCAAAATGTTTTTAACATTTTAGGCCAATTTGTTTTCTGCTACATAATTTTGGTAAAAAAAATCGCAATAAGCGTTTTGATTGGTTTGCGCAAAAGTTACTAACTACGGGAAAGATTTGTCATTTTTATTGTTTTTTTTTTTTTTTTTACTAGTAATGACGGCGATCTGCAATTTTTTGCGGGACTGCGACATTGTGGCAGATAGATCGGAGCCCTAACTGACATTTTTGACATTTTTGGGGGGACCAGTGACATTACTATAGTAATCAGTGCTTGTCACTGGCTTTAATTGACAGTAGCGGGGACCAGTGGCTACAGCTGCCTCAGCAAAGCCAGTGAGACCATGAAGTGAGAGGAGAGAAGAGCTGCAGACGGGCACAGCGCTGAACTGATTGAGGGCTCAGGTAAGTGTAAGGGGGGGGGGGGGTGAGGGGGCATACTATTGCCTAAACATTTTTTAACTAAATGCAAAGAATGCATAAACATAAAAATGTTTATGCTTTTTAACCACTTTAATGTTTCACTTTAACCATTATTAAAATGCCTGCTTCCCTCCACGCTGAGTCTTTTAAAAACTTTATTTTTTGATTTGGAACTTGTTCATCAGGCTAGTGCCTAGTGGCCCTCCATGTCTTTTGTTTGACAATCCCTTGCTCATTAGCCTAGAAAATGATCATTACTAAATTCCAAGATTCAGCTCCAATTGACTTGGTGGTTCGAATACTTTAGCAGAATACTTTCATGCTTTAGAAAGGGTATTTATTTGAGGGATAAATCAATACTCTTATTGCCTTTACAAAACACTGGTTAGGCCCCATCTTGATTATGCAGTTCAGTTTTGGTCACCAATCAAAAGAAAGGACGTCCTAGAACTAAAAACATTCCAGTGAAGGGCAAGTAGTCAGTATCAGTTTGTTTTACCATAGGTCCCTGATATGGACACGTGATCCTAATCAAAGAGTGGAGGAAAGGATTTTTTACATTTAAATGTGGAGACAGCTCCTTTTAGTTAGAGCAACAAAAAACGTGGAGCTTACTTCAACAAGTAGTGGTATTAGCTGGGAATAATGACACATTAAAAAAAAAAAACAGACCACAAGTACCAGTATACAGTTATACAGGTGTATAAAAATATAGGCATACAGTGTGGATTCCTAGCTATATGCACCTGTTTCAGCTTTACAGCCTGAGCTTACAATGCAATAATGAGACCTAATAAACACTCTGCTGTCATTTAAACTGGCCAAACTTACTGTATGTAAATCACCTCTTCACAAGAGGAGTGCTCTGTAAAATAACTCAGTAAGTGCGATTGACTGGATTGGATCCCATGATGTGAACGCCCATGCGATCTGATTCCAGTGCTGCAAAAAAAAAGGTGCATGCATCTTTTTCATGGGGTATGGTGCAATTCAAGCCATACAAGTGAATGGGCTCAAATCGCACTGCAAAGAATCTCAGGTGATTTGAACAGGAATGTGGTGCAATTCCTGTCCGAATCACATGCGGTTCCCCGCACCGCATCAATTGAAAACCTTGGCCCAGTAAAATGTAACCAAATAAACCTCCCCCATCTCTCTTTGTACTTCCCTGTCATGTATACATCCAAAACACCAGATAAGACAAAATCAACTAAACAATTTATTTAAATCAACCATTCCACACCGCTGTGAAATTATTATTTACATGACATTGTGAGGAGCAGTTCTCTGGGAAGGGATACAAAATGCTAAAGGGATTTAGAACGTTCAAACTTTGTTTTACAATTTTTCCTACCAAAGATCTTCTTTATGGCCAGATCTGCTAGAAAAAGCTGTGAGCACCCCTCTGGGACTGCAATCAGTCTAGCTGTCTGTGGCCTATTCACACTTCTTTTTCCCTTCCACCTGAATATTCAGTAGGGAACCCCTGTCTACCTTTTTCTCTACCAACCCATATACAGTATATACTGCATTGAGACAACCCACTACAAGAGAGAGTTCATAGGTTTGCGAATATGAATGTTCTGGACTCTAAGTCTTGCGCATCCTTTTGAAGTGGTACAGTTTCATCAGGTGTCTAATGGAACATTTCTGTATCTAGATTACTTTTTCTCAGGCTTGAGTTTCAATGGTTTGTATGGAACATATTGTGTTGGATCTGTCCCCTAACCTTACCCCCTGTCACAATAGACAGTTTGGGGTTTTTGTTCCAAGTGTGTGAGAGTAATTTGCCTTGTGTAGAGATTTCCTCTAACTTCCTGTTGTGTCTCTGAAACAGGAAGTAAAAAAAGAAAACCTCACCAACATGACACAGAAAACAAAAAATAAACTATCCAAAACTTAAAAAAAAACTGTATATTTTGGCATATAGGGCGACTGGGCGTATAAGACGACCCCCTAATTTTCCAGTTAAAATATAGGTTTTTGCCCTATACTCGCTGTATAAGACTACCCCCTCTTCTGAGGCAACACCATTTCATAACATCAGTTTTGATTTTACCGTAAATAATTTTAATTAAAATGGTTATGACTTACTGGTAAGTAGCTTCAGCTACTTACAAAACGTCCCTGTGCTGTAATACTCTATGTACCGCGCTGAGCCAGTCACGGGAAGCGGTGTATTCTATTAATGCATACAAAGCCTGCTCGGATTGGCAAAGGTTGTATAAGCAAGCCTCTCTGACTCAGCCAATCCGAGCAGGCTTTGTATGCATTAATAGAATACACCGCTTGCCGTGATTGGCTCAGCATGGTACATAGAGTATTACAGCACAGGGACGTTCTTTAAGTAGCCGAAGCTTACTGTATACACATCCAGCGGGCTAAAATAGTATTAATACAGAAGTTATGTATGTAGCAGAAGCTACAGTACATATTAGGGCACATCCATTGGGCTAAAATATTAATAGAGAAGTTCTGTATGTAGCAGAAGCTACAGTACATATTAGGGCATATCCAGCGGACTAAAATATTTAATAGGGACGTTCTGTAACTAGCTAGCTACAGTACCTGGTGTATCAGACGATCCCCAATTTTTGGGGTATCTTTTTTATTATAAAAAGTTGTCTTATACGCCGAAAAATACGATATACAGTACATACTTTTAACGTGTTACTAAACAAACAATGGTAAAATAAGTCTGTATATGCAGTAAAGCATACTTGTTATACTCACTGTGGAACCTAGGGGCTTAATCCTGGGCAATGTGTAAAAAGGCTGTGTGATCCTGATCCTCCCCTTCTTTTACTGTCCCTAAACCATTTGCTGATAGAACAGAGCCCTAGGAGGCACTTTGCACATGCTCAGTTTGGTGTGTATTGCAAGAGAGTTTTTTTTTTTTTTTTTTGGGACGGTGCATGTGATTAGCACAGGGCCAATCAGCACTATTCAAACAGAAAGTTAGGGGTCATGCAGCCTCTTAGGACATCCAAAGGTAAATCAAAACTCATCCTACAGGCTTTAACCAGTGCGCGGCCGGACACTGATAGAAGTTACAAGACTGCTATATACTGCTGATGAGAAAAGGTATTTAGCAGTTTAAAGGTATTTCTTAAAGTAATTGCAGTTCCGTGTTCTGTGTACTGTAGGAGACCAAAAATATTGAATGTAGGATCCTGGGTTTAGTAACACTTTAAAGACAATCACTTATAACTCCAGATTGTTCTGCTTATTTTGTATGACAGTAAGATGATATTCTAGACAGAAGTAAAAGTGAAAGAAATCTTTAGGCCAAGACCATAGATATTAATCCTGGCTAGGCTGTGGCAAATAAAATAAAAAAACAATTTTTAGCACAAAAAGGTAATATATCAATTACAAAAGTATGCTTTATTGGCAAATTAAATCAGCAAAATATATAACACAAAGAGGATATTTTTTTATTTCCAATATGCACATTAACACAGGGATTAAAAAAAAGCAATTTCTACCTAAAAGTGGATCTTTCATAAAAATACTGACAGCCCCACCACAACTAAATACATATGGTTAAACAAAACCTGTCAAAAATACAGTAAAAAAAAACAAAAAAACAACTTACCTTGGCCCCAGCTTTCCTCACTTTCCGGAGGTGTGAGTGACTTCATCTCTCACAGCTGCCTCCTGGGAAAGCTTGAGCTCAACATCCTGTGAGAACGCATTTATGGGATTTTAGGAAAGACAGTGGTGAAGCATGGGAACTTCATCTGCTTTCCCTAGCAGTGTTGGAAGCCTGAACTTAGATAAGTAGTTTTACACTTTTTTAGAAAGAATTTTATTTCTGACATACTCTTTTTAGCAATATGTATTTAGAGGGTGTGGGAGCTGGCAGTAACACAGTCCTTTTCTTTTTTTAAAGAAATCATGGTTGTGTTTACTACTGCATAGGTACATGGAGTGAACATAAGTGTCACAAACTGAGTGAAACAGAGTAAAGCAAACTAGTCAAGAGTCAAAGGATTGGCAGTATTCACCAGGGACCTCCTCAGAGGAGTTTGGTTTCAGCTACTTCCCACTCCCAGGTCACTACCCCAGATACTGGCAGAGGTAGCTGAAAGTTCCCAAAGGACCAGTGAAAATGGTCAGGTGACTAATGAAGAAACAGAAAACTAGCATGAGCACCAAAGAGAAATGTATCCAGCTGTGAGGATTTGGGGAAGCATACTTTGAGAAACAGAGCATACCCAGAGTTGCTGTCCCCAGCACCCAACAGCAAGAGCACAGAGTAGCAGAGCTTGACAAATACAGTGTACCAGAAGAGGCAATGTCTTCCTATAAAGGCTTAGAGGATCAGAGGAGCAAAGTTTTTTGAATGGGGAGTACCAGGAACAATGTTAGTGGCAGAAGTGACAGGTGGACCATACCTGGAACAGTGTCAGAAGCCAGGAGTGACAGATGCATCATACTTGGAATAGCAAATCTGTACTGTATGGACTAGGCAGTGGCAAAGGCACAGGAAGGCTCAGTCAGGAACAGAAGAGTTGGGTTTGAGAAACATGTGGAGGATTGGTGTAATGTTTCACGGGCAACTGTCCACAGAGTACACCGGACCTAAAAGGATGTGGTCTGGTGACTAGGGATGATCGAACGGTTCGGGTCCACCAGCGGTTCGGCCCGAACATTGGGTGTTCGAGGTTCGGCCGAATTTAGAACTTTTTGCCCAAAAAGTTCGGAATTCGGCAACCAGAACCGACCAAAATGCAATGCTTCAGGAAACAGGCTTTAAAAGCCCGTGATTGGACCAGAACCATTAGAAAAAGCCAATTGAGGGGGCAGGAGAATGCTAGGAATGTGATTGGAGTGACTAGGGGGGTCCCTAGACCAATCATTAGTGAATATGCCCCCCAGTATATAAGATCGCCCCCGCCATATTCCTAGCATTGTTATACTGGACATGGAAGAGAGTGGAAGCAGTTCTGTTAATTTTACTTGAAAAGTGTCATTTAGCTATTTATTAGTGTGAGGAAAGGGATATCTAGTGTAGTTAGAGTGCTCCTTTACACTTAAGTTAGCTTCAAAAATTTTGTTTCTGTAGGGAAAGTGTTAAGTGTAAGGGGACCGTAGTGTAGTGTAGGGTTAACTGGCAGTGACTGCTATGGCAGGGTGACAAAACCCTTCCATAGCAGGGTGACCGCTATAGAGAAATGATCATTTCTCTGAATTGCTTCGGCACACCCATATAGCTTCTCACCAGCCAAGCATTTTTCATGCTGCAGGGGCTGCCACTGCCAGTGCTTTTTTGAGGACATGTTTGATGTCAGACATGACATCTGAACATGTGTATAGGGGGTATATATACACATATATGTCTGTATATATACCCCTAGACATATATAGGTGTGATAGTAGCAGAAATAAATGCTTGCGCTAATGAAATCATTTACAGTAATATATTTCTGCTACTATCACACCTATATATGGCTAGGTGTCTATATACATATAATTATGTGTGTATATATACCACTATACACAAGTTCCGATGTTTTGCCTGCCTGGCATTTTTTGGGGGTTTTTGGAGGCAGGCAAAACATCAGAACTTGTGCACAGTACCACTATACACAAGTTCAGATGTTTTTCCTGACTGCAAAGAACCCAAAAAAATGCCTTCTATTAAACCGGCAAGGTGTTACAGCAGCGAAGCCAACCCCCTGAGCTGAAAGTTTTCCTTTTTTTTTTCAATAATTGGCTTTTTTATCAAAAATTACAATTTTTAAGAACTTTTTTTGTGTGATTTTGTGTCTGGGGGGGTCTAAAAGGTGTACCTGTGAAGTTTCAGCTCTGTAGCATGTCCAGAACCATGAAAAAAAAAGGATTGTATGTATTAGAAAAATTTCAGCTCAGGGGGTTAGCTTCTCTCCTCGGTTTTCACACCTTGCCGGTTTCAAAGCAGGCATTTTTTTGGGTTCTTTGCAGTCAGGAAAAACATCTGAACTTGTGTATAGTGGTACTGTGCACAAGTTCTGATGTTTTGCCTGCCTCCAAAAACTCCCGAAAAATGCCAGCAAAAACACTCCTGGGCATTTTTTTTTTGACGCTAGTGTTTTTTTTGGCATTTTTTGGGGTTCTTTTGAGGCAGGCAAAACATCTGAACTTGTGTATAGTGGTATATATACACACATAATTATATGTATATAGACACCTAGCCATATATAGGTGTGATAGTAGCAGAAATATATTACTGTAAATGATTTCATTAGCGCAAGCATATATTTCTGCTACTATCACACCTATATATGTCTAGGTGTGTATATAAATATATGGATGTGTGTATATACACCACTATACACAAGTTCAAATGTTTTGCCTGCCTCAAAAGAACCCCAAAAAATGCCAAAAAAAACGCTAGCGTAAAAAAAAAATGCCCAGGTGTGTTTTTGCTGGCATTTTTTGGGGGTTTTTGGAGGCAGGCAAAACATCAGAACTTGTGCACAGTACCACTATACACAAGTTCAGATGTTTTTCCTGACTGCAAAGAACCCAAAAAAATGCCTGCTATTAAACCGGCAAGGTGTTACAGCAGCGAAGCCAACCTCCTGTGCTGAAAGTTTTCTAATACAAACAATCTTTTTTTTTATGGTTCTGGACATGCTACAGAGCTGAAACTTCACATGTACACTTTTTAGACCCCCAGATACTAAATCCAAAGTAAAAATCAAAAAATCTCTTTTTTTTTTTTTTAATTTTTCAATAATTGGCTTTTTTATCAAAAATGACAATTTTTAAGAACTTTTTTTTTGTGATTTTGTGTCTGGTGGGTCTAAAGGTGCACCTGTGAAGTTTCAGCTCTGTAGCATGTCCAGAACCAGAAAAAAGATCATATAGGTGCTCTGTTCTACTGAAAAATTATCTTTTTTTTTTTCATGGTTCTGGACATGCTACAGAGCTGAAACTTCACATGCACACATTTTAGACCCCCCAGATACTAAATCCAAAGTCAAAAAATCTCTCTTTTTTTTTTTTTTAATTTTTTCAATAATTGGCTTTTTTATCAAAAATGTCAATTTTTAAGAACTTTTTTTTGTGTGATTAATAGTTAATGGGGCATGACCCAGAACCCTAGGCACTTTTTAGGGGCATTTATTGGGTTTTAGGGCTTAAAAATTGTGTTTTTTGATTACCGAAGTTCGGGTCCCATTGATTTCAATGGGGTTCTGAAATCCGGGCCGAACTTTCGGGAAGTTCGGATGTTCTGGCCGAACCGAACTTTTCAAAAGTTCAATCATCCTTACTGGTGACATAGTTGCACCTAATTGGCCCCAGCTGTGACACCTGGGGTAAAAACGGCATGGTTATGCAACCTAGGAGATGCACCACTGAAACAAAGAAAACTGCTTCTTTATTATTTCAGCCCCAGTAAAAATAAGACTTAACATTTATTACTGTATAGATCCCTAAGTGACAGCCTCCAACTTTCTGTCAACAGTAAACATACACAAATGAGTTAAAATGAAACTTTCAGTGCCACTCTAAGCTGAGACCGAGATCAACCCACCAGTTGCAGTGAAGAAGCTGGCTTCAGTCACCATTCAGAGGTGTGAGAGCATTTTCAAAAAGAAGAAAAGGTTCTGCTCACAACCTAGTGTACTAGCATGTCAATGAATGTGGCCTTTTCTTCTCTTTGATATTACACAAATGAGCTGTTCCAAACCATGATTTTACACAAACCAGATAGATTTAAGGATACCTAAATATCCAAGAAATACCCACATTGAGATTCACTCAGCAACCCTATTTATAAATTAACTGGTTCAGGGAACCTCTTACTGGGTCGCTCATACTCCTGTAGCTCACCAGTTTCTAAATCTGGTTAGAAAAAAGGAAATTATGATGAGAAGTTTTAATTTATATTATTTAGGGGGGAACTTAATTTACTCATGATGTAATTGATCCAGTTACGGTAGTATAATTAACTAAAGAGGGAAGCAACATTCTTACCTACTGAGTAAATTATGTAATACATACATTGACATGGGCTATAAGAGAGTGCAGGAGTAGCGGGAAAAATCAACGTGGGGGGCAATATAAAACACATGCAAAAATGAATAAGAGAGAGAAAGAAAATAGAGAGCCTGGTAAAATATGCTTGTTGGGTCAGATTTAAAAAACTGCAGGTATGATGGATTTTAAAGAAAACCTGTTATAAAAATACAGTGGATTGCTATTGTTTTCTTCCTGGCAGTCTGCAGCTTCAATGAAGTAAGAACTGTTGATCTTGCATACTTTTTTTTAGGTCAGGGACTTAAAAAGCAGGGAACTTGCAATTTTAAAGGTAGGTTAGCAAATGTAGCCCTTTTGTTTTTCTTGTGAAAGCTTTATTTTACCAAAATACTCTCATTTCTGGGCATCATCATAAAGTTTTGTATCATAGAAGGTTAGTAGTTGAATAAACTGTGACTGGAAATCACAAAGGAACATTATGATTCAATAAAATCTGTAACAAAGTAAAATACCTGTGTTAGAACACGTATATGTGAGTTATCATTCTCCTTAAAGTGGAAATAAATTCCACCGTGTGGGGTTTAGCAGTCACCATTGCGTGCAAGTATGCTGTACTTACCTCTGTTTCCTTCTCCAGTGGTAACATGTCCAGGCTGCAGTCTATTCCACATGTAACAATGCTTGGGCCTGCCGATCATGTGGTTAGGGACTGTGCATATATGCCTCATACAAAGGGTTTGACAAGGTGGGGAGACATTGTAAAGGTATGATGTTGTAAATAGGGAGCACCTGTTTTTTTAGATTGTAAGCTCTAACGAGCAGGGCCCTCTGATTCCTTTTGTACCAAATTGTTTTGTAACTGTAATGTCTGCCTTCATTTTGTAAAGCACTGTGCAAACTGTTGGCGCTATATAAGTCATGTATAATAATAATAATAAAAGGACGTATATCGCGCCAACAGTTTGCACAGCGCTTTACAAAATGAAGGCAGACATTACAGTCTTAGAGCCGGTTCACACTGGGGCGACTTGTCAGGCGACTTGGTCGCCTGACAAGTCGCCTACCATAGATTAGCACAGGACCCGTTCTAATAGGAGCGACACAAGTCGCTTCGACTTAGAAAAAGGGTCCTGTACTACTTTGGGGCAACCTGGAGCGATCTGCATTGACTTCAATGATATGAAGTCTGTGCATGTCGCTCCGAGGTTGCGGTGCGAGCTGTGCACCGCGACTTCACAGGTCGCCCCGGCAAGTCGGATCGCCTCAGTGTGAACCGGCTCTAAATTTTGTCTTCACTTTGTAAAGATTCTCTTCTCCATAACATCAAGGGAAAAGGAAATCTCCTCAGTCGGACACAGGCAGCAAAAAGTAAAATGTCCACAACTAGAGAAAAATATTTTGGTTACAGATTGCATAGTCATTAGCCTACTTGCTTCGACCTTGATTCTTCCAGATTGTAAATTCATAAAAGTGTAACTATTCCTGTTATATCTTGTCATTGTTCCTATTATACAATAATATTGCACTGTATGCATTCAGCATTTGAAGTTGAAATTAACTTTTTGAAAGTTGTACTGTATGTATTTTTCATGTTTTGTATTTGATTTATTCAACCTTGTAATACTTGCTGTGCATAGCACCATTAAATATGACACACAACTACACAAATCAATAAACAAAGAGAACTTCTGCAAACATTTCCCAACCTGTGAAGATGCCTTAATGACCTATTGATATTAGAAGAATTGATCATTCAGGTTTTCTTAGCCAGTTACTGTTGTTATTCTCACAATATCTATAATCACCTTTAGTATTGACTTAAATGGGTCTGGTAACATTAGAAATAGGACAAACAATATTCATAATAGCACATGACAGACCCAGAAGGATTAGCAAGACCAGAGGTTCCAGACATAATGCACTCAAGGCAACCTCATTCAGCACAGTTGGCCAATGCCTCATCCCCAACACATCTACCCAAGTGCCTGATCTGGCTTGTTCACAGTAGAGTCACATAAAAAACTTGAAGAATGGCTGTGCTGTGGTATGCTAAAACTCTTTTATTAGCAAAGCAGCACAAACACAAGAATGCATAAGAGATTCATTTTTCCCTTCTTTATGCTGCTTTTCTAATAAAAGAAGATTTTCACCATACCACACTGAGGTCATCCTTCGAAATTCATATTGAGTTTACAGTGTGCTGAAAGACAAATTTACCCTGACTTCTATGACTGTTTCTTTGAAAAATGCATGCATTGTATGGCGTTCAATACAACAACCGACTAAAAAGCCAAACTGAGATTACATATCCATATAAATATACATTTATGCATGTATTGTAATTATGTACATCTATTATATGGTATTTATTTAAACTAAATATTATTGCCGTTTGAATCTTGACACTCTTGACTGTCCATCAAACTGCCGACTATCTCAATTTCTGTGATAGGGACAGGTTGTTCATTGTGCACTGCGATACATCTCTAAAAAATAAAAAAAAGACAACAGAAAAACAAACAAATGCATCAGATAAACATTTTTCCTACATGAACAATGTTAATGATAACTTTGAATAACAATTGTTGATATATTTTACTATCTATTATACATACGGTATGCAAACGCTTGAGTAGGACATTTCTCGGTGACAGATATTCAGGTAGCAATATCTGTCGGTGCACTCTGGTCTATTAAGCGGCTGATTTATTTATTCCATTCTCTTTGTTTACTTTGTTGAGGTACAGTATATTTCAATGCTCGCACATTCCAATCTATATGTGGGTTACTTCATCATTGTGTTTATACATTATGCCTTTTGTAGACTAGCAGAAAGGTACATGGTGCATTGATTCATCTTTTAAAATATTGTATATACTATGTATATATATATATTGTGCAGGATGCCAAGAATGGGTCCTGGACAAGTGCTGAACAGGTGGAATCAGTGTTCAGGTTATGGTCCCTTTAAGGGAAGTGTGTGGGTAGTCAGGGGGGCTCACCCAGAATGGGTGAGGAATTTCTAGATTAGCCATGTTAAGACGAGGACTGACACCGCAGTCCTTTCTGTATTAGTAGAGGGGTTGTTCTAGACTATGCAACTAAGTATCCAGAAATTAGATACTGAGTGAACAGGGCACCACTTTTTTGTTGAAGGTGATGGCGAACTTGTGCAAACTGTTTTAGGTCAAGCAGTTGCGGACTCCTGTCTATCACCCGAAGACAGATGACCTCATTGAGAGGTTTAATGAAACCCTGAAATCAATGTTAAAAAGGGTGGTCCAGAAGGATGGGCAAGTTTGGGACATGTTGCTCCCTGCCCTTTTATTTGCCACCTGGGTGGTTCCACAGGCATCCACAGGCTTCTCGCTTTTTCGGACTAGTATAAGGCTGAAGACCCTGTGCATTTCTAGACCTAGTAAAGGAAACATTTGAAAGTGAGTCCTCATCACACAAAACTGTGGTAGAACTTATCTCCCAAATGCAGGAGAGGGTGACTAGGGTGAGGCTGTTAGTGAGGAAGCATCTCCAGAAGGCTCAGGATGCCCAAAGGAGGGTGTATAACTGGTCAGCTAAAGTCAGACAGTTTCAAGTAGGAGACCAGGTGGCTGTTTTGATCCCCAGAGAGAGCACATTTTTGGCCATGTTCCAATTTGTGGTGGTGGAAAAAGTGGGGGATGCGCACTACATCAAAAATGTTGGCACCGGGGGGGGCGTGGCGACCGCCGGACAGTATGGCCGCTTGAAGAGGGAGCTCCGCCGCATGCCCGCTAATTACTGCATCTACGGCCCATCCACGGGAGTGTCAGACGTCCTAACCTACAGGGATCTCTGGGGGAACACCCGAGGCACCCTTGCAGCATGTCGCGGAGGAAGTTAGACCCGCCAGCAGTCCGCAAACTGTCTGAATTTTTCCACCCGGCGGCCTCGGGACTACAGAAAAATGGCGCCGGAGCCCAGCAGCAGGCTAGCGATGCCCGCCCTCTAGTGTCTCCCAGCCATGTCGCAGCCGTGACGTCACCGGCGCGCTCAGACACCGCAGAGGCTAACAAGCAATCTAGACCGGAGCGATCTGCAGACTCCTCGCCCTCCACGCCGTCCACCCACAGCCCGGCCAAATCAAAGCCTCGGTGGGAAGACAGCCACCACACAGCCCGCTCCACATCCATGGAGGTGAGTGACCAAGACTCTGATACGGCCTCTGCATGGGCCTATGTACCTGCACCAGATCCCTTTGCCTCCATCCCTACCACAGGACAGCCTATTTCTGACACTGCTTTAAGAGACATGCTGTCCATGATGCATAAATCGATGCAAGCCACTGTATCATCCTCCATAGCTTACTGCCAAAAGGAGCTACATGGACTGGGCGAAAGGGTTAATAATGTGGAATGCAAGATGGATGAATTTGCAGTCTCATACAATGCCCTAGTGGATTCTCATACAGCCCAACAGACTGACATAGATCGCATCCACGCCAAGCTTGCCGACTTGGAAGACAGGTCACGGCGCAACAATTTAAAGCTACGTGGCATTCCAGAAACTGTCCTACCTAACCAGCTCCCGAACTTTGTTCGTGACCTTTTCCAACTGGTCGTTCCCGCCCTAACCAATGCGGACCTCACCATAGACAGGATTCACAGAATCCCAAAGCCCTCCTTTCTTCCGCAGGATGTTCCTAGGGACGTCCTGCTCCGCATACACTTTTTCCAAGCTAAGATATTGGAGGCCTTCCGACGTAGAGATCATCTTCCGGAACAGGCGGCGACGGTCCAAGTGTTGCCAGATTATTCACAGTATACACTGCAGCAACGCCGCAACCTCAATACTATCACCAAGGCGCTCCGCAACCATAAAATCATTTACAAATGGAAATATCCTGCAAAACTGTGTATTACCCACCAAGGCTCGAACACGCAAGTCACCACCATGGACCAAGGATTACGGGTTCTTCGCCAATAGGGTATTGTACCCGATGCCCCTGAATCCTCATCTGCCCCTGCTCTGCCTCCGCTGCCACCCCGCGTGCAACCTGAATGGCAGGTGGCATCAAGAAATTCAAGATCCCGCAGCCGCCACAAGTGACACTCACAGTTCACCATTACCGGGCATGCCCGGCCCTCCTTGCTTGCCTTAAAGTAGCACTCTTCACCGTGCTCTTTTACCCCCCTGTAAATTTTGTAGCTCCTGCTACCCACTTGGCCCCGGTGGGCCATGTCTTTTTTACCTGTTATATGTCTGTGTGTCTGTTCGCCCCTTTTGTTTTATTGTTTAGATGGATCCTTCATCGCTAACCGTGCCGTGCAAGTGACTGTGCCTTACTTTTTGTATACATGCAGTTTCACCCTCCTCCGCAGCTTCCGAACAACTAGCCGCACTGTGCCTTCCTCCATCAACCACCCAAGCCACTGTCAACGCAGAACATCCAAGACTACCTCTCCTAAGGCCTCGAGTGGGCCCTGCCTTCCGACGATCGGGAAAAACGCCTCAGGTACAATTTTGTTGCCCCCTTCTACACACATGGGCCCCTACACGGGCGGGATCAGACCCCCCTACTTCTTCCCTTGCTCCTTACGCCCCTATGTCGCTAGGACATCCACGTTACTCCTGGACCCTTTTATGACCTCCGATGCCTATTAACTTTCTGTCCATGAACGCTAAGGGGTTGAACCACCCCGCGAAACGCCACTCGATGTGGAAGGAGGCATGCTCAGCTAAGGCGGACGTTTTAGCAATACAGGAAACCCACTTTCTCCTGGGAAATGCTCCACGGTGCACTCACCCGGATTACCCACATGTGTTTCATGCTTCGTTTAATGCAAAAAAAAGAGGTGTGATGTTGGCTTTTAGTAACTCCTTGTCCTTTTCCCTTTCCAGAATGGTGGAGGACAAGGAAGGCCGCTATCTGATTGTTAATTGCACTATCGATAACTGTGTATATACCATAGTTAACGTATATGCCCCCAATGTACGTCAGCTATCCTTTCTGCGTAAACTGTGTTCGAAAGTTATGAAACTAAGGTCAGGTAAATTGATAATTTGTGGGGATTTTAATCTCGTAGCCAACCATGCCTTAGACTCCTCGGCTAGGCCACATTCTAAACTTCCCTCTCTAGCCGCTTTATTGCACTCAGAAGGGCTCCACGATGTTTGGAGATACCAGCACGCAGAGGAGAGGGATTACTCTTTCTTCTCTGCAAGCCACAACACGTACTCCAGGATTGACATGTTTTTAGTCGACTCTGCCACACTACCACTCCTTGTTGACTCTTCCATCTCCACCATCACCTGGTCAGATCACGCCGCTACCCATATGACCCTATCCACCAGCCCACCCGCCACCTCCACCTTTATTTGGAAATGCAACAACTCCTTACTCTCGGACCCTGACACCCTAAAACATCTACGGACGAACCTACAGGAGTTTTTCCACCTAAACCACACACCAGAAGTTTCCCCCTCCACCCTTTGGAACGCGCATAAGGCGTTCATAAGAGGACTTTTAATCCAACTAGGCTCCCGGTTAAAAAGAAGGCGCAACTCTGCCCTCCTGCGCCTAACGGAAGAAATCCGTTCCCTTGATGTGCTAAATAAGACTTCCCCTTCCCCCACACATGCTTCCCGGCTGACGTCTCTCCGTTCGGACCTCCGCAGACTGCTGACTGAGCAGCATGATAAACTGCTAGCGCGTATTCGTGTTAACTACTACTCTTCCCACAACAAAGCCGGCAAATTTCTGGCCTCACGCCTTAAAGCTAGGCGGCTTAAATCAAAAATAGACAGCATCCAACATCCACACACTAACGAGAGGCACGTCCACCCCCAAAAAATAGCCAACGCCTTCGTGGACTATTACAGCGCCCTGTATAATTTGAATGCAGATAATTCCACACCGCAACCCACAGACACTGACATACAAGCTTTCCTTCAACACTTACATCTCCCGTCACTTTCGCCGGAAACGCTTTCCTTCCTCAATAGCCCCATTGCCCCCTCAGAATTATCCAAAACTATCAAATCAATGCCGTCCAACAAGTCCCCGGGGCCTGACGGCCTGACTAATGAATATTACACAGCCATGCAAGATATCATCTCCCCACATATGTTGACACTCTTCGCACAAGCTATAGACACAGGAATTCTACCCGATGAAATGTTACAGGCCCACATCACCACCCTGCCTAAACCTGGGAAACCTCCCAACACCCCGGCGAACTTTAGGCCAATCTCTCTGTTGAACTCAGATGTAAAAATTTACGCGAAGATCATAGCGAATCGCCTAGCCAAAGTCTTACCTTCCCTAGTAGGGGACGACCAAATGGGATTTGTCCAGGGTCGACAGGCTCCGGACGCCACCAGGCGTGTAGTAAACCTGATGCATTATGCGGAGCGCACTCGGACGCCTTCTCTGCTCTTATCTATTGATGCAGAGAAGGCGTTCGACCGAGTTCACTGGGGTTACATGCGAGCAGTCCTACAAAAATTCGGCTTCTCTGGTCCCATCGTGTCTGCTATCCTCACGTTATATTCGAACCCCTCCGCCAGAGTGATGTCGGCTGGCACACTCTCTAAACCGTTTTCCATCTCAAACGGGACACGTCAGGGATGTCCACTTTCCCCCCTGATATTTAACCTCCTAATTGAACCATTAGCAGCGCAAATACGGCAGAGCCCACTAGTATCAGGATTTAAATTCCCCAGATCCCACCATGTCGTCACACTTTTTGCAGATGACATCATTCTGAGCCTCACAAACCCTACAGTTTCCTTACCTGCCACTCACGACATCCTGCAATCCTTCAGTAAGATCTCGTATTACAAGGTCAACTTTAGTAAGTCGGTAATACTGAATATGGGAGTCCATCCAACTGCCAGCTCTCACCTGCAAACTGTTCTGCCGTATACGTGGTCCACCCAACCCATACACTACTTAGGTATAGACTTAACATTCCCTACTTCTAACATGATCTCCGCCAACTTGTCCCCCCTCCTTAAATCCATTGCCTCGGATGTAGCCAAACTCAAGAAGGTAGAACTATCGTGGATGGGTCGCATAGCAGCGTTCAAAATGGTCTGTTTACCTAAAATTCTGTACATTTTTCGCACCCTACCCATCCCCTTCCTTAAGAAAAATATACGTCCCCTGACTAAAATACTACATGCATTCATATGGCAAAAGAAAAGGGCTAGATGTGCGTATTCTCATATGATCAAACACAGATCGATAGGTGGCTTGGGGCTCCCTGATATACTTAACTATTGCGATGCATCCCGCTTGGCAGCACTGCGACACTGGTTTGCAGAAAGTCCCACTACTCCATGGGTTTCTGTCGAATCAACCGTATCCAAGGTAACCACCCTTTCTACTCTACTACTAGCAGACAAGTGGAAACCATTGGATGCCAAGTCTCTGCCTTTACCCACACAAGCCACATTAGAATCCTGGCGCTCCCTCCTCGCACGACTGCCACCCACCGCTGTATGCAAACGTGTTCCGCTTCCAATAACTACACTAGAAATACTACTTCCATACACCAACATTTCCGCGCTCCAGGCAGCTGGCATTAGCACGATCGACCAGCTCCTACAATCTCACTCCCTTAAACCCTTTGAGAATCTTCGGTTAGAGTTCAACCTGCCCCCGCAAGCACGCTTCACCTATAATAGCCTGGCGAGCTTCGTGCGCAAATACCCCCCTCCTACAATTGATGTCCCCATACAAGTATGGCAATTCCTTACGTCCCCCTCGCCCTCCACAAAAGGTATATCTCTGTTTTATAATCTCATAGGCCAAAACCTGACCCTTTTGAAATCTCCACATATGTTAGCTTGGGAAAGGGAACTTCAAACGTCTTTCTCAGAGGCACAATGGAAGATTGCTATACGCTGTTCTTACAAATCCACCCAATGTGTGAATCACTGGGAACAATTCCAAAAACTTCTCACCCGATGGTATTTGACACCGTATCGACTTTCAAAAATCTTTGACTCCCAGACCCCATTGTGCTGGCGCAATTGCGATCAAGTAGGGTCGTTATTACATATCTTCTGGTCCAGCAAAGGCATATCCAGTTTCTGGAGAAAGATGTTTGAGGTTCTGTCCACCACCACTGGCATCCTCAGGCCCCCCAACCCTGCCCTGGCCTTACTCTCGTTAGGTCTGGATACCTTCCCACCCTCCCTAAGAACAGTCTCTGTACATATACTAGTGGCGGCCAAAACGGTTATAGCACGTCACTGGAGAAAGCCCATTGCGCCTTCCCACACGGAAGCAATCCGGCTAGTCAACTTACAATGTTCTATGGAGAAGGCATATGCTTACTCTAAATTCCAGGGTCCAAAATTCTATAAGGAGTGGCAGGCATGGTTGCAAAGCCCATATTTCTCCCCTACGCCTAGTTGATGTCTGCGTTACAGGCAATTTTCCTTCCTCCCCTCCCTACCTTTAATTAAAGTTTGGGTTCTCGTTCTGTAAAATGCACTTTTAATGGATTGTCACGGGTCTTTTGTGTGACTTCTGATATTGGTACCTATGCAGTATCTTATGTACTTATACTGTCTACATGTATGCGAATTTTCATATCCATGTTCCAGTGCATTCTCTTATTCATGATCCTGTCACGGTTAATTCATGTTGAACACGACTATGGTTTAATTTCTTGTACTTTGTAAAACTTCAATAAAAATCTATTGAAAGTAAAAATGTTGGCACCCCTGCATTTCTGTCATATAACGCACCACTTCACCCAGAAATCTGTTGCAATTACAAATGTTTAGATATTCTAATGTTTATTTTTTTTGTTTGTTGCTACTTTAAATGACACAAAAAAAGTGGGGAAAAGAAAAAAAAATCTGACACATTACACGCAAAACTCCAAAAATGGACTGAACAAAATTATTGGCACCCTCAATTTAATATTTGGCAATAGATCCATTGAAAAAAATAACTAAAATCAATCACTTCCTGTAAACATCAATGAGTTTCTTACACTTCTCTACTGGAATTACGAACCACTCTTCTTTCGTCAACAAAACATTAGTGAACCTCGACCATGTTTGACTGTAGGGACTCATTTATTTTTCTGAAAACAATAGAATGATGATCTTTACCAAAAAACTGTAATTTTGATTCGTCTGTCCACAGCACTCTCTCCCAAAAGGATTTTTGCTTCCTTAGGTAAGTTTTGGCAAACTCCAATCTGGCTTTTTTATGTTTCTGTGTCAGCAGTGGGGTCTTCCTGGGTCTCCTACTATAGCATCCTTTTCATACAGATAAGGACGTACTGTATAGTTCGAGCCAATATATATAGTTGTACCCTGTGCCTGAAGGTCAGCTTAAATTTGTCTGGAAGTTGATCGAGGTTCTTTATCCACCATTCGAACAATCCTTCTTTGCAATCTTTGATCATTTTTTTCTCTTTCGTCCACATCCAGGTAGATTAGCTATAGTGCAATTGCCTGTAAACGTCTTGACAATGTTGCGCACAGTGGACACAGAAACATTAAGACCTCTGGAGATGGACTTGTAATCTTAAGATTGTCCATGCTTTGTCACAGTTTTTGTTCTCAAATCCTCAGACAGCTCTTTGCTGCTCTTTCTCTTCTCCATGCTCCATGTGCCACACAGAGACAAACAACAGAAAGGTTGAGTCAAATTTTCACCAATTTAACTAGTTGCCAGTGTGATTTCTTTATGGTCAGCACCTGTTAAATGATACAGGCGAGTTTAACTACAAATTACAGGAGCATCACAAATTTGGAATGGAATTTTTTACAATTTTGATAAGGTGCCAATAAATTTGTCAATTTTTGGAGTTTTGTGTGGAATGTTTCAGATTTAGCTTTTTGTTTCTCCACTTTTTTGTGTCAAACCAATACAAACAAAAGAAATTGCAAATGCCTAAACATTTGTAATTGCAACACTTTTCTGGGTGAGGTGGTGCATTATCTGACAGAAACGAAGGGGTGCCATAATTTTTTCCATTGATATATATATATATATATATACTGTATATATATATGCATATACATATATATATATATATATATATATATATATATATATATATATATATACATATACACACACATAGATATATATATATATATATATATACACACACACATACATACATATATATATATATATATATATATATATATATATATATATATATATATTTTTTTTTTTTAAAGGTTATGTCACAAGCAAGTATTTATACACTGCCTGGCCAAAAAGAAAGTCGCCACCTGGAATTAACCAAGTAACTAACTAAATTAAGCATGCAGTAACTATCCTATTTGATAGTTACTGCATGTGCCCAAAGAATGAGGTCAGCTGACTACCTGAATATACTGAATCACCAGGTTATTCCATCAATTGATTATTTTCTTCCCTGATGGCACGGCATATTCCAAGATGACAATGCCCGGATTCATCGGGCTCAAATTGTGAAAGAGTGATTTAGCGAGCATGAGACATCATTTTCACACATGGATTGGCCACCACAGAGTCCAGAAGTTAACCCCACTGAGAATCTTTGGGATGTACTGGAGAAGGCTTTGCGAAGTGGTCTGACTCTCCCATCATCAATACAAGATCTTGGTTAAAAATTAATGCAACAATGGATGGAAATAAATCTTGCGACATTGCAGAAGCTTATCAAAACGATGCCACAGCGAGTGTGTGACCTTTTTTTTTTTTTGGTTGTGACTTTTTTTTGGCCAGGCAGTGTATATCATACAACATTCACATGTATTAAAACACCCTGACTTAAATTCTAACACAAAAGTATTGATTACACAAAAGTCCAAAATTCAAAAAAACAGTGTTCCAACATGAATTACACCAAGTGCATGCCATAATAAATCATCACTGATTGTGCCAGTATTAATAACAGATCAACCCTCAGTAGTGCCTTCACTAACTACCTAATGACACAACACCCAACAAATAAAGTCAA
This sequence comes from Pelophylax lessonae, assembly GCF_965119305.1. Taxonomy (NCBI): domain Eukaryota; kingdom Metazoa; phylum Chordata; class Amphibia; order Anura; family Ranidae; genus Pelophylax; species Pelophylax lessonae. The sequence continues at coordinate 183,929,647 of NC_138769.1, forward strand.
CCCCTATTTATATGAAGATAGCATGCCTTGGTAAATCTCCAGGTAGATCGCTACATTAATCCTTAATTCAATTCTGATCTACAATTAGATCCTTGAAAAAGTTTCATCCACATATAATTACACAGATTATCTATAGTGAAAATTTTAAATTTTATTAAAATACTAAATAATACTAAAACACTAATCCCATGTACTTTTAGTATAGTAATCATTTAAATGAACCCACCTACCCCCCCCCCCAAACTATAAATATAGTATGGTACAGATGCATTTTAAATGTGACGTGTTACACAAATGGACATTGAACAGAACACCTATTATGTCAAGTATGATTGGAAGGTTTAAATCAGAGTTTAGTTTAGTAGATTCCGGAGTGTTGTATCAATTATTAAGCACGTGATATCCCAAGTTCCTCTATCTGCCATGAATGTTACAATAAGGTTTCACTCTCCCTGTTGTATTTCTTTTTTTTTTTTTTTTAACACCAGAACAGTGATAAAAATTGTGGCAGAGATTTTGCAGTTGTTGCTTCCAAGATGTGTAGAAGAGCTAACACATAGTTTTTTTTTTATTACCAGCATCTATCCATATGTATATAATCAATTAATATCAATTAATAATAATAGCAATCTTACATTTTCTTTATTTACATAAATGTACCTGCGCATTTATATTGCTTGATGAAAATGAAAGTTTTAATTTTTCAGAAGGATCCGGAATTGCAACAAGAATCAGTATCTTCACATGTCTGTAAATATTAACAACATTGCAATAGTAAATAAAGATTACTACATAATAAAGTACTACATAGAGTATACGTTTTTTATTCTTTGTTTCGAGAGCAAAATTACCCTTTAAACTAAGTCAAGGATTAAAAAAGATCTTGACCCTTGAGAGGATGTTGACAGGCGGCTGGGGGCTCTTGACCCTTGAGAGGGTGGTTGACAGGCAGTTGGGGGCATATGTTCAAAAAGGCCAAACCACCACATCTCAGGCCAATTAACTTGAATATTACCAATGTTATGGACCAGGGTGGTATTGTGGAAATAGCATATCTTGATTTCAGCAAGACATTTGATACAGTTCCACATAATTATCCAATGCAAAAGCTGTAAAGGTTTGGTGGGCAAGGTGTGTCCTTTTGCAGAAGATACAAAGTTGTGCATAAATGTTGAAATCCCTGGAGGTGTCTGTAACATGGAACATGATTTGGCATTGCTGGTACTTATTTCAGATGATTGCAAAATGAGCAAACACTGTGACCAGGCAGTGGGGAAAGCAAAAACAATTCTAGGATGCATTACTAGAGGGATCACTAGCAGGAGGCTCTGATTCCTTTATATTGATCTTTAGTGAGACCTCATTTAGAATACTGTGTCAAGTTTTGCAGACCTCACTTACAAAAAGATATTGACAAGATAGACTGAGTCCAAAGATGGGTAGCAAAAATGGTAAATGGTCTGGAGGATAAAACATATCAAGAGGGACTTCAGGAACCTAATATGTACAGCCTGGAGGAAGGAAGGGAAAGTGGAGACATAATTGAAACCTTTAAATACATCAAGGGGGTGAATAAGTTTCAGGAGGGCAGTATTTTCAGTATATTTTTAATATGAAATAAAAATCAAGAATACGGGGACATGACCTCAAACTAACTGGAGGAATGTTCAAAACTAATCTTAGAAAGTATAATTTTACTGAAAGGGTACAGTAGTTGATGATTGGAAAAAACTTTCAGCACAGGTAGTGAGCCAGTCAATAGTAAATGGCTTCAAATATGCTTGGGACAAACATAGATTAATACTCAGACAAAAAGTTAACGTAAAGAAAAAAAAAAAATACAAAATATGTAAAAACATGTAAAAAAAATGGACAGACTCAATGGCCCACTTAGTCTTTTTTCTTTGAAATGTGACAGGTGGTTTAAAATGTACCTTGGCATGTGTATAGCCCTAAACGACTGAATGTCATTGTTTTGACGAGGTTCAGACAGGAGTCGTAAAAACATAGCTCAACCGCCTGCTTTTGCCACCCACTGAGCACCTGTTTGGATGAGCCCTAACAGACAAAATCTAGACCCAAATCATCACTTCCACGAACAACTTAGACATACTGTTCTTGCAAATCACCCTTGTATGTAAACTTGTGGTCAGGCTATTGTACCAAAAACATCCAAATATTTGTTCACTTCTTAACACCACAGAGATACTAAAAAGGAGGAAAAAAAGTAAAAGCAGTATTTTATTTTAAAAAAGGAATTCAATTTTTTTTTTTTTTTTATACTATTACACTTTTTTTTAACACATGGTGGTTTGGTAAACTAATAGATATCCTATTAGTGTTTAGATCTATTTTAACATATCACAAAGAAAAAAAAAAAAAGGTTCTGCAAAGTCTCTTTTTGTGGCGTTGTGGTAGAATAAACATTTAGCCAGCAATTCCGTTTAAGAACATATTAAATGCTTACTTTTCCAGTGGGGTTACTATACTTTTATACGTTTTTATATCAGCTACCAAAAAGTCCATCCAATGTCCACAGCAAATTTCCTTTTAAAATCAGCTATCTCACTTCCTGTGTTGGCTATGAAACAGTAAGTGAAGGAAAATATCCCCAATGAGACAAAGATGGCAAGAAAAAAATAAATAAATGAAAAAACTGAGAGTGGTTATAACCCTCCCTTACTCTATCCATAATGAAAAAAAAATTGCCTTTAATGACACTTAAACGTAAAAAAATTTTTTACGTTTTCATTTCAGTTACCAAAAAGTACATCCAATGTATAAAGCCTGCATAGCAAAATCCCATCTAAAATCAGCTATTAAATGCATTTAGGAAGACTATGAGAAAATACGAACCTTCTAAACAGGTATATCAGAAGAAAAACGATTACTATTGATGTTCCGGCAATAATTAAAATGATGATCCATATTGGAAAGTTTACTTTGTCTAAAAGGCAAGAATGGTTTTAAAAAAATATGTATTAATACAGGGAAAAAGAATAAAAAAAACATCTGTCTGTATATGATATATTTATACTGTTATCTGTCCCATTATTTCATTTCAATTTAATTCTGATTTTATTTGTGAACTTGAGTGTGTGTTAATGCTAAGTTATATGGCGTGCCTTCGAAAATAAAGATGCGATAACAGTGCTTGCATTTTGCAAAGGCACCACAGAACACTGCCTTCTGATTTAAACAATTTGACTACAGTAGTCACAAGTAGTCACAAGAGAAGAGTTAATCTGCATACCTGCATGTACAGAATGTTAGACTTAGGCTACATTCACATGGGTGTAAACATTTTAATGATCTTGTTCCGCATGTTTTCTTCTATAACAAAAGTTCCTGCATAATGATCAGTATATACTTGCGGAAATTATTCTGTTTTTTTCTTCTTTTTTTGCTTAATACCTGCATGTGGCACATTGTACAAATATATATACGTCTATTTCGGCAGATGAAGAAGATTTTTGGATTCTGTGTAATGGATCTGAATGTAGTGCATGTTTATGTACCTGTGTGAACATCTCCGATGAAAACAATGTAGCTGTGTTCAGATCAATAAATAAAAAGGCTTGTAAATGCATTTTTTTACTGCTTTGTGACTGAGGCCTTAATAGTGCTGAAGTACTATCACCATGACAGTGAAGCAACAAGCATTTTTAGGAAGATATCACTAGTGACTAATGATTGGTCAAACACCCCCCTATTCGGTTCACAGCAGAAATCCTGAACGGGAAATGTTCTAACCCAAACAGCGAACCCTATTAAAGTCTATGGGAGCTTAACAGGAAAAATCAAAAGTGCCCATTATGAGGGCTTATATGCAAGTTATTGGCCATAAAAGTGGCATGGGGGTACTGCCCTGGGGGACATGTATTAAAAAAAAATAAATTGTAAAAAGGATTGTTTTTTTTCAGGAGCAGTGATTTTAATGATGATTAAAGTGCAACAATTAAAATGATAAATTCTTTGAAAAATAGTGCCCGGGTATTCCCTTAACCTCCCTGGCGGTATGATTATGTCAGGAATTATATAACAAAAGCGGTACAATTTTTTTCATGGAAATTTGGCATTATGTATTATAGGCCTACAATTCTTAGTAATTACTGACTTAAACCTGACCAAAACAAGACTCTAGTAGACATCCCAGATGTGATAAATTTGAAACACAAACGCATGAATTATAATCTAATCAATAATATAATTTTATTATATAATATATAATATATATAATAAAATTATATTATTGATTAGATTATAATTCATGTGTTTTATATTTATATATATATATATATATATATATATATGTGTGTGTGTGTGTGTGTGTGTGTGTGTGTGTATATATATATATGTGTATATATATATATATATATATATGTGTATATAGGTATATATATATATATATATATATATATATATATATATATATATATATATATATGTATATATATATAATATAAATGTGTTATGTGTTTGTGTTTTGTGCAACGTTTGAATTTCCCTCCCAGTTCCGCTCCCATGCAGCATTGCTGCTGCAGGGAACGGAACTAGGAAGTCATCACACCGATGGACAAGCGGCGGGGATCTCGGCTGGCGGTCACAGCAATGAGAGATCATCACTGGATCGCCAGGAGAAGGTAAGAGACAGTGCTGCGCGCTCTGCACATCTACTCCGAGCGTGACTCGGGGATACCGATCCTAACCTAAAAAATCCACCCGAGTCACGCTCGGGGATACCGCCAGGGAGGTTAATGTGCTTGTAAAGTGGTGCATCTGTAGCGTGTATAGATCTGCCCCCCCCCCACCCCAGAGCATCTTGTCCCCATGTTGATGGGGACAAGGACCTCTTCCTGACAACCCTGTCTGGTGGTTGTTGGGGTCTGCGGGGGGGGGGGCTTATCACAATCTGGAAGCCCCTTTTAACAAGGGGACCCCAGATCCCACCCCCCTATGTAAATTGGTTATGGGGGTACATAGTACCCCTACCCATTCACCAAAAAAGTGTCTAAAAAAATAAAAACACAAACACAGTTGTTGACAAGTCCTTTATTCAAAAATAGAAATAAAAAATTAGTGTCCCACAATGTAAATCCATTATCAATCACGCTGCCTGCTGCACTGCTGCACCGCTGCACCGCTGCACCGCTGACCCACAAAAAAAAAAAATGGTCTGCTCTCATTGAACGCTTCCCACGGTCAGCCAGCTCCACGGTTTGACAGTTCATATATAGGGAACAGGCTGTGTCAAAACCGGTGGTGTCACCTGGTGACTCCACCCCTCATGACATCACGGACTAGTGCATGCTGGGTCGGAGGTAGCCTCGCCCCTTCCCTATATAAGAACTGTCAAACCACAGAGCAGGCAGACCGCCGGAAGCGCTCAACGAGAGCTGATTTTTTTTTTTCCATTTTTAGGTTGGTGGTGTGGCCTACGGCTCCAATGCTGTGAAACAGGCTGACACAAGCAAGGAGAAGCTACAGCAGCAGCGGAGCAAACCTAAGCTCCCTGGCCCCAAGAGACACTCCATTGACTCCACCTGTGTTCCATGAGCTTCATAACTTCCTGTGTTCCATGAGCCAGCCCAGCCCTGCTGTGTCTCCATCACAGGCATCAGCCTGCTCCCCAGGCCACCAGTCCCATGCTTTTTTTTTTTTTTAACAAGAATTTTTATTGAAGGAATTTCCAGTGTACAGAGCAACAACATATCAGTAAACATAATACAGACAGGAAGTTTATCTGAACATACAAATGTACATCCATGAAACAGATGTGCATAAATAAAAATAGCATAAATGGAGGTCAGTGTACAACCGAACATAGCGAACTCAGAGAGTAAGCAAGTATGAGTAAATACCTGTTCTAGGCAAAGCTAAATGAAAAGGGCAATTCACCCAAGTCTGGAATTATCTGACATAACATAGCAATACCTGTCCCCCCTATCGGGAACAAACTGCGGACAGGTATGCCAAGAGAGACTCAGCTGAAGAGGCGGGCTGCCACCACCCACCCCTTCAGTCCAGACTCAATATACAAGGCATAGAGTAAACCTAGCAGAATATCCAAAATTAAGTGAGAGAACAGACGCTCCATCATGCAGCTGAACAGAACGCTAAATTAACCGATGTCTAAATAAGGCACTAGGATGTACTTGGGGGGGGGATGGGGAGGGGGATGGGGAGGGGGATGGGGAGGGCCACCAGATGTCCTATTAAGCAAGCAGAGAAAAAAAAAAAAAAAACGCTGCTTTATACCTAATACCAAACATTCCAGTGCTTTTTCCTTTTAAAGGACTCTCCCCAAGGCTTAGCCTTTGAGTTGACTCCTTCCTGCCCTGAACTGGATTCTGGGCTATTGGGTTACCTTTTTTGTGACCTTGTATTGTATACTTTGTAAAGTGTACTGCTATCACTTTGAATACTGGAGATTTGTTGATTCTGGTATCCTTTTGTTTTTTTCTATTTCTACTTCATTTTCTTTTCTTACCTTTGTCTGTTTCCCTTCTTTGAGGTCTTTGTCGATTAGGTGGGTGAGTTGGTCTGTTTATACCTATTTTTGTCATTCACTGTGTCCTCCTTAGCATTGAGAAGTGGTACAATATGGCTGCTCTCCCATAATGTTCAGGGACTGGGATCCTCCCCCCAAACAAATTCAGATATTTACTTGTTACAGGGCATTGGGCGCGGATGTTGTTTCTATTCAAGGGACCCACTTTGCCTTCTCCTTTGCTCCTTGTTATATTTATAAAGATTACCCTACTTGTTTTTTTGCAAATGCTTCAGAGGGAAAGAGGGTAGTGGCGTTGTGTTTTTTGCGACAGCTTTCTTTGACACTAAAGTGCTTAGGGACAAGGAAGGGCATTACTTTTTAGGTAAGGGGCAATTGGAAGCAAATGTAGTGACTTTTTTGGTATATTATGCTCTCAATACAAATAGGTTAGCCTTTTTTCACTCTATATTGAGATCATTTGCCTACTGAATTGGAAGGTGATGTGATTTTTGGTAGGGGACTCGAATTTGGCTCTGGGTCACATCTTGGAAAAATCTTATCTTGCTAAGTTTAAAGTGGTTGTTAAGCCACTATCTGTTCTTTATACCATTCCCTCTATTCAATAACAGCCTGCATCCTAGTGTCTGTGCTTTATAAAAAAAAAAGCAGATTTTTACCTGTTTTCACAGAGCCTCCCAGCGCTCACATGACTCCTGGCCCTCTCCTCTCCCCATCTGAAATCTCCAGTGGGCGGGGCAGAGAACTCCCCCTGACATCAGTCGGGGAGGCAAGGAGGAGAGGAGGAGAGAGACGGCAATCACATGAGTGCCGGGAGGTGCTGTGAAAACAGGTAGAAATCTGTTTTTTTTTTAAATAAAGCAAAGGCGCTAGAACACAGGTTGTTATCTAACAAAGGAGATGGTATAAAGGTCAGCTAGTTTTGTAGCAGTAGGGAGGGGAGCAGCGCAGCGCTAATAAGAGCTGACAGGCAGGGAGGGGAGAGGGGAAGAGGACAGAGGAAGACACAGGAGAGCTGCAGATAGCTGCGGATGACTGAGGCACGTAAACTCACCCCGGTTTCAGGGCTCAGCTTACAGGGGGGAGGTTGGTTATAGCCAGGCGGGATCAGCCAGGTATTTCAGGTGATATGTGGGGCCAAGTTACACAGCACAAGCACTGTGCTGCATAACATGCTTTAAGGGAACAGGATTATTGATCAACCAATATTGTTTTTTTAACGCCGAAACTGATACCGATATTTTGGTCATCGGATATCGGTATCGGCCGATATTTGCCAATATTTTCGGACATAAATTTTTTTTTTAATGTCTACAGGTACTGTGGTGGAGGGGTCTGCGGGTCTAAAATACCCCAACCCCCTCCTCTTCACTGAAAAGCATTCAAAACGCCAAGTTTGACTGTTTTGAATGCTGTACGTTTTTTTAATTTGGCGCCGCCAGTACCCAGAAGTGATGTCATGTCACTTCCGGGTACTCGGCGGCTCCAAATTTAAAGAAATGGAGACCCGGTCAGACGGCGGTGGTGCAGATGGAGACACGGTCAGACGGCGGCGGTGAAGTTAGGATACCCGGGTCTCCCGGTGGGACAGGAGACCCGGGCGAGCCACGGAAGGCAGCGGAAGGGGGGACGTCCCCTCCCGCTCCTTGGAATGACAGCCGAGCGGCTTCTCAGCTGCATCGGTTGTCATTACAAGACAGCCGACCGTCGGCTATGGACACCGGTACCGGGGTGATGCCTCTAGCTGCAGGCATCACCACGGTAAAAGCACTTTCCCGAAATATCGGCAATATCTGTAAATCAAAAGGCCGATCCCGCTATATCGGGCAAAGTGCATATCGGCCCTCGATATATCGGCTTTTCCAATAATCGGTCAATCCCTAAACAGGACCCATTTTTTATTTTTATTTTTTTAGGGTAACAAGCACTTTTATTACCCTACTAAACAAAGCTGTAAATTTGCACAATTATTGCATCATTATGACCTGATCGATGCCTGGCAGGAGTCCAACCCTACCTCCAATATTCTCATTTTTCTAGGGCCAACAATCACTTCTCTAGTATTGACCATGCTTTTCTCTGATTGGGACTTCTGCCTAAACTGCTTTCGGCCATAATAATTTGATGCCCTGGTGTGACCACGACCCAATCTTAGTGACACTTTCTAATATAACTGCTAGATTAGCCAAACCCCATTGTAGATTGAATGAGACTTTGCTAGGTAATGAATCTTACTATTTAATTACCCATCTGAAAGCTCACTTTGATACCAACAAAGCTGAGGATACCACCCCTGCCATTAATTGGGCTTTGCATAAGGCCTCATTGCAAGGTTTTCTGATTCAGCTATTCTCTAGTCTTAAAAAACTAGAGAGGAATTAATTCCCTCCAAAACTAGGGAATGCGAAGCTCTGGTCGCCCAAAATAAACATTCTCCACACCCAGCCCTACTAAACTTGAACAGGTTTGTACAGGACTTAAAGTTTGTATTACCAGGAAAGCAGAGAAACAACTACACTGGATGAACCATAAATTCTTTACATGGCGGAATAGGCCTGGCTTCATACTAGCATATAAACATACCCCTTGTTACTCCCATTCGGCTCTCCAAAAATTAAATTAACTAGTATATAAAGTACCACTTTATATAGCTCACCTCTGGGGGATATGTCGGAGGCTACTCATAGACCAACCTATCACTGATGAGGAAGTCTGGAAGATTATCAAGATGCTTGATCTACCTAAATCGCCTGGCCCTGATGGTGTACCTAGAAGTTATTCTAAAACGTTTTCAGGACAGCTTATTCTGCATATGATAAACCAGATATTGCAGCGCTTCTAATAAATAAATAAGCATATACATAAATAAAACATTAGTATTCCTGTGTATTCTTGTGCAAACTGTGCAAAAATTGCGCAAAAATATATGTTGTGCAAAATCTCGCAAAATCACACAATAAATAATCGATCAATATTCATAAATTCAAAAAATCGCAAATCATGTGTAGAAAAGTCCATATACTGTCCATTAAATGCAAAACCAAACAAAGTGCTTCTGTGCTTCGATGTGTGTAGAAATGGGGATGACCCCCTAGTGGCTGTCTACTTACCACTACAGACTTGGTCTCAAGCATTCAGGAAATGTTACTGCAGTGTGGTCATCACCTTTCTGCTGGGCTGGTATCCTTAATCATGTGGAGAGGTCCTTCCTGGTGGTCTTTTCACATCCAGAGTCCCCTCATGGGAAAGAAAAGGCCATCCATAGTGAAATATGTCAAATCTAATTTATTTTCGCCATACAATAAACTACTTACAAACGTTTTAAAATCATCAGCATATAGAACTCGGCTCAGTGGTTGCTGCTTCCGCAGCGTGCGCCTCACCGGCCGGAAATGATGTCAGGTCTGCTCAGCCAATCGCTAGACGCGTTTCGCTGTCCAATCACGGCGTCCTCTGTAGCTCATCCACATTTCTACACACATCAAAGCACAGAAGCACTTTGTTTGGTTTTGCATTTAATGGACAGTATATGGACTTTTCTACACATGATTTGCGATTTTTTGAATTTATGAAGATTGATCGATTATTTATTGTGTGATTTTGCGAGATTTTGCACAACATATATTTTTGCACAATTTTTACACAGTTTGCACAAGAATACACAGGAATACTAATGTTTTATTTATGTATATGCTTATTTATTTATTAGCAGCGCTGCAATGTCTGGTTTATCATGTTTTAAAGGCACTAGCACTTTGATCTGCAGCAAGCAGCTAATTAATGCACAGTCACTTTCTTTAGACTTATTTATATATTTTTCTGCACTATACCATAAGCGCGAGGTTATACCACTATAAATATTCTGCATATGACCTTGTATTTTCACTTTTTCTGAGATGGTGGCAAAGTTTCTGCAGATGAAAATAGGGCGTAAATCAGTGTTATTCTAATAAAGATACTACTAATGTTTTATATTATCGCCATATTTTGCTTATTAACTGCAATTCAAAAATCCTTATTAAACTTTTAGCTTTGTGTCTTGACACCTTTCTGGAACATTTTATACATAAGGATCTGATTTTATTTGTGGGTGTCAAATGTTAGATCAAATCCGGCACTCTATAGCTATAACTTCAGCAGTAGGCTCCAATTAGGATACCTCTTCTCCAAGAGAACTCCTGCTTCTATCATTAGATCTCCACAAAGCCTTTGACAGCCTGACCTGAGATTATTTCTTTAGCATATTGGAGGCCTTTGGATTTGGTTGAACTTTATTTCCTTATTGAAAACTCTATACAGCGCTCAAGTCTCTATACGTGGTTATAAATCATTAGCATTTGCTATTCGATGTGGTACAAGACAGGAAAGTCCACTTTCCCCTTTGCTTTTTACCTTAGCGATTGAGCAATCAGGGATCGCAATTCGCTCTCATTCTGGTATACACGGCTTTAATTGAAAAGTGCCGTGTTTGCTGATGACGTGCTTTTGTATATCTCCAATTCACAAGTTACCCTGCCTAACTTATTCTCATTGCTAAGTCATTTTTCTCATATCTCAGGGTTGACCCTAAATTTCCAAAAAACAACAGCCCTCAAATCACTCAGCTTTCTTATACTACAGTTAAGGGTCCGATACCTTTATGGGTCTCTATTGATTCTCTTTCTCGCCACCCTATTGCAATTGGTTTCTTGATGTGGAAACCTAGCCATTTGCAACCTCCTATACTGTGCCCTACTGTGTTCTACTCCCCGGATGTTTGGGACAGGATACGTAATGGTATATCATTGGCATCTTTACATACCCAGTTAAATCCATTTTTTTGCAACCCAGAATTTGTCCCTGGGCTAATACCTACCACATTTCAGTGGTGGCTCAACAAAGGCCTTTTCCGGATCAGGGACTATCTTGACAGGGACCAACCATAGTCCTTGCAGTATTTTGTGTATAAGATACAGCTGCCCCCTAGGGAGACCTTTTAATATTATCAACTTAGATATTTCCTGCATTCCAAACTTGCCCTATTAGATAGACCCCTTACACTCTCTCTTTTTGAATTGTCTTGAGGCCTCTTGCGGGGATGAATTTCTGCAGTATATGCTTCCCTCACTGACCCGACTGCCAAATTTTAATTTATGATTCAATGGTAGCGGGACCTGAATTTAACTTGGGAACTGCTTGAATGGCAGAATGGCTTATGCCTTGTCCAAGATATCCATCAACACCACATGAATAGAATCTAACTATAAAAGTCTTTTGTGCTGGTATCCGGTTCCCACCTGTTGCTTTCAACGTTGTGGGCAACTGGGGACTATGTGCTACATATTGTGGCACTGCCCTATAGTAACTAGATTTTGGATTAGAATGATTAACTTTATTTATTCAGCGATGGGAGTAAATATCTGCAGAGCCCTTTTCCATAAGCTACCTGACGAGGTCCAAAAGAAATCTGGGAAATTCATTACTTATACATTCCTGGCAGCATGAATTACTAAACATTGGCAGCGGTTGGTTGTACCATTTGACTATGTGAAACATAAGCTTAATTGGATTTTGGTAATGACAAACACACCTGCACTCTCAACAAAAACATAAGGAAGTTTGACAGCACGTGGGACTCGTGGATTCAGTCCATGTTAGTTCCTTAACATGTTCCTGGTTGGCCTCTCTTTTTTTTCTTCTGTTCACTTTGTCTTTTTCTTTATTTCTTACTTTGACAAAGGCTGTGGGACCCTTATTTTTTTTTTTTTTGGGGAGGTACCTGCTAAGATTATAATCTCAGGTTTGGGGATACCGCTCCTCTTAAAAATCCCTAATTCCTTGTTCCTTTTTGCCTCCCCTTTGTTAGTCTCCCCTTCTCCGGTATAATACCTTGTCCTAACCACCTTTGGTTTTCTTTCTGATTATTACTATGGTTAAAAATTGGCCCTTTTGACAAATTAACTATTTGATTTCAGCCCTTCTAGGCTGTTTATTATATGTATCACTGTTTGAATAACCAGTATATACCTAGATAACTAACATCCTTTTCCTGGTATATTCCTATGTTATGCTGTTGATTATCTGAGACTCTAATATGCTGATGCTAACGTATCTACTTTTTGTACTTAATACTTTCAATAAAATTATTGGAAACATAAATATAAGTTATGGCTAGAATGGATTTATACCACCCAATCCACAGACTGTGGCTGATTTAAAATACATGTTTTGCTACTGGTAATTTAATTTTGAAGTTAGCACTGTACTTGTATTGATTTTTGCACAAAAAATGTAGTATTTAAGCAGACAACCATAAATAATTAAAAAATTCTTTGTCTAGGGATGTCTCGTGGTGCTGAGCAAAACAAAATTCATCATTTGTCATTAAAAGACCACTATTGTGAAAAGTATTGCATTCTGGTAACTGTATGGGGTTACTACCTGTATTGATAGTGTTCAGAATATGAATTATTTTTTCTTTAATTTCACATTCCTTTATTTATTATTTTCTCAATTTTTACATGAATATTAGGTTATCAAGAAACAGACAGTTTTAGGAGTTGGGATAAACCATATACAGTACAGCTGACAGGGGTGCTTACAAAGGTAGTTTTTATTTATATGATTTAGGACATTTTCCAAAGGGAAAAACAAAACTGCCTCTGTAAGTGCTTCAAAACTGTTGTCTTCAGTTGCCAGTTTTGTTGTGAAAATGCAGCACAAATTTAGGAACAAATATCCTCCAACAGTTCTGTTGTGTGCCAAGGTTCTGTAAGGATGGTTTCTCTGTTACAGTTTTACACTACAAGACAATTCTGTGAGAAATACAGAATGACCCTTGCAGGGGGCTTCCCCTGCACTGCAAGTGCTAAGTATTTTTTTTGTCTTGGAGGAGCATAAATAGCATCTATACCATTGGCGTGCATGGGGGGTGTGCCAGGTGTGCCTGGGCACACCCTAATCACCCCTGTGCGGCATTGATTTCCCCTTCTGCCCGAGCCTGTGTCATTTTCCAGCCGCTTCCTTTTCTGAATGAGCATAGTGAGTGATTGGTACAGATCACTCACTGTGTTCATTCATAACTGAAGCCTAGTAAACTGAGTTTACTAGGCTTCAGTTTGTGAGTGATCAGGAAGCAGCTCAGTACAGAGCATTTCCCATTCATTGATTGTTTAGTGCAGTTGAGGCTGCAGAGAAAGGGGCTGGGGAATCTCTGTCTCTAAGCCCCTTCCTTTATTGCAAACGTGAGACATCAGGGGTCTGTTTAGACCCCTGATGTTTCACCAAAGCCCCCAGTGCGGCTCCTAAAAGAATTGTAAATAAAAAATATTGTAAACAAATTATAAAAATAAAAAAACTACTGACACTGTTTGTGTGTGTATATATATATATATATATATATATATATATATATATAGACACACATTTGTTCTTGAGTTTTGGGGTGCACACCCTAATGCAATAGTCTGCGAACACCAATGATCTATACTTAATTTGTTCCTCCTCACCCCTGCAAATTTCTCTTTGCTGCTCTGGCCTCATCACATACCAGCAGTCCTAGATTGTATGTGTGGGCGCTGAGGATCCACCCACAACCTGATGCATGGGCTAAAGGAAAATAGCGCTGGCTGTCAGGAGAGCAAGCTATAAGGTAAGTAAAAGTGCTTCTTCTGTTTTCCTTACATGTAACAAGCACTCAATATTTTTCCCAGCATTCAGCTTCAAACTGTATGTGAACCCTAAATCTAGTTTTAGTACGTTTGGCATCATGCCTCAGTGTATATAGTTAAGAACCATTTTTTAGGAATCTTTTGCAAAGATTTTTACCAGGAGATCCTGTCATTACCAGTGCTGCCTTTTGCAGACTGACAATGCCAAACCAGTTTCTCCCAATACCTGCAGAATACCTGCAGCACATTCTGCCTGCAGTGTGCACTCCTTTCAGTTGACAGTTGGACTGCCTATCAGATCTATCAGATAGGCAACCCAAAGGCCAACTGAAAGAGCTTTCTGAGCCTGAGGATACTGCTGACTAGAGTTGGGTGAATGGTTCGGGCTGAGCAAAAGTTTGGCCCGAACATTGCCTGTTTGCCTGTTTGGCGAACACCTGACTTTGCACAGTGCATTCTAGGGCCCTAATTGGATAAAGCCTTGCACCTGACTAGGGCACAGAGCACTGACAGAGTCCTGATAGGATAAAGTTATGACTTTGTCCAATCACGGCTCAGTGCTCATAGTCCCACCCCACACTGCAATGTGTTGTTGTAGTGGAATGCAGTGTTTAACACAACATTACATAACATTTAGTGCTGTATACCCTTTATTTATTTTTTTGGTTGCAGCATGTTTTTTTTTTGTTTGTTTATTTAGGGGTTTTTTTGTCTTTTTTTCCCCCTGCCTGACACTTTTTTTTTTTTAAATGGTCAGCCGCAGTTTTTCTGACTAAAATTCAGGTAATAAGCCCACCCCCCCCCCCCCATCATGTCTGGGAGGCCAATAAGGAGAGGCAGACATTACTCCGTGCCACTATGAGGGGGCCAACAGCATCTGTGTCTGTCCTCAGGCAGGGCACGTTTGTTTCTGTTTAGTGATGTTGCCCTTGCTATCCAGCCACAGCATGCAGAGGAGGTGGTGGACTAGCTTTCTTAATCATCCTGCTCATTCTCTATGACCAAAGCTGACACTAGTGAGCAGTCCACCACAGCTGCCAGAGCGGCTTTTTCTGCCTCCTTGTCCACAACTACTCCTGCCATAGCCCTAGGACCAGGCATGGAGGAGTCCGCTGAATTATTTGAACACAGCATCAGCTGCTTGCTTCTCGAGGATGCACAGACTTGATAGTTGATTCTGATGTTGGTTCTGGGGTAGAGGTAGGGAGTAATATGAGCCTTCAGAGAGGAGAGAACACTGATAAACAACAAATTGGCAGTCATGTTACCCCAGCTACAGCGTGTTGCCAAGTTGTCTCCAGGGATGATGAGGATAGAGGGGATGCTGATGATGAGGTCACCAACATGACTTGGGTGCTGTATAGAGCAGAAAAGCAAAGTGAGGGGGAGAAACAACTCCAAAGAGACAGGATGTCCTCCAGAGGCAGCAATAATGGAAGAGTAGAGAACAGCCAACCTATTCCATCAGATTGTAGAGCTTTTATTTCCTAGTCTACTTCCCACAGCTAAGCTGTGTAGGCCTTTTTTAGCACATGTGTCCCCGATCGCACTGTTGCAATTTGGAATCTGTGCCGCAAGCAGATCAAGCGTAGCAAAAACATCAGCCATTTGTGTACCACATGCTTGACAAGGCATTTAACCTCTCAACAGTCAGCCCATTGGCAAGAACACATGAAAGCCACGCACAAGGGACACACTTCTCCTCCTCACTCCTCACCTTTCATGTCTACCCCCACTATATCTCATGACCTCTTAGCAGCCTCCACTGACAGGGAGGATGGTATAGAAAAGTGTGTCACAGGTCCTCACAACACGTCTGCCAGCACCAGCTGTAGAATATAGCAGGCAATCTATTTAAATTTCATTTTTTTTCTTTATAAATGTCAGTTTTGCTGCAGCAGGTTCTATACATGGTACAGATGCGCCAGTCTTCAGGCAGACTAAGGGGACCCCCCAAGACACTATATTTAACCACCTCTGGACCGGAAGGTTTTTACCCCTTAATGACTAGGCCATTTTTTGCGATATGGCATTGCGTTATTAACTGACAATTGCACGGTCATGCAATGCTATACCCAAATAAAATTGATGTCCTTTTTTTCCCACAAATAGAGATTTCTTTTGGGGGTATTAGATCACCTCTGCAATTTTTATTTTTTGCGCTACAAACAAAAAAAGAGCGACAATTCTCCTAAAAACCTAATATTTTTTACTTTCTACTATAAAACATTACCAATAAAAAAATAAAATGTTTTCATAATTTTAGGCCAATATGTATTCTGCTACATATTTTTGGTAAAAAAAAAGCCCAATAAGTGTATATTGATTGGTTTGCACAAAAGTTATCAGGTCTAAAAGATTTATGTCATTTTTATTGTGTTTATTTTTTTTACTAGTAATGGCAGCGAACAGCGATGTTTAGTGGGACTGTGACATTGCGACGGACAGATCCGACACCTAACTGACATTTTTTATACTACTGGGGGGACCAGTGACATTACTACAGTAATCAGTGTTAAACATATGCATTGTTACTGTTCTAATGACACTGACAGGGAAGGGTTAACACCAGGGGCAATTAAAGGGTTAAATGTGTCCCTAGGGGGTGCTTTCTAACTGTGTGGGTGATGGGCCTGCTGGATGAACACAAGGACCTGTGTTCCTAAATAAGAGGAACACAGGATCCCTGTGTTCATTACTTACAGAACAGCGGTCTGCTGCATTTACATCGGCAGACCGCCGTTCTGTCTCCATGGTGAGCGATCACGGGTGCCTGGTGGACATCACAGCCGCTGGACCCACTGAGTGGCTCCCCCTGTTGCCAATCGGCACACTAGCTGTCCCGAGAAATGACATACAGGGACAGAGCAGACCTGCCACAGTATAAGAAGTGCTGCTGGTCGGCAAGTGGTTATCATTAAAATTACTGCTCCTTTTTTTGCATTGGTACATGTCCCCGAGGGAAGTACCCCGGCTCCCTTACCTTTTTTATGGCCAATAACTTGCAAATAAGCTTTAAAAATGGGGACTTTTGATTTTTCAAGTTTGGGTCGTAAAGACTTAAATAGGGTTCGCCTTTCGGGTCTGAACTTTTGCGATGTTCGAGAGTTCCAGCACAAACTAAACTGGGGGGTGTTCGGTTTATCTCCAGTGCTGACTTTATTTTAGAAATCAATATATAATTGATATGCAGAAGACATTAATATAGCAGTTAAACTTTGCTACTACTTACCTTTGTTTGTAAAAACCGGCTGACTCCATGCACCCCAGTGTTTGCTTATGGAACAGTAGATTTTCTTTGCCCTTATTTGCATACTGTAACCTTTGTCTTTTTCCAGATCAGAAAATACATATTCATTGTTTTTAACAGAAATATCCTGAAATTTAACAATAGATGTTAAAAATGTAAAGCACTGTATTAAGATATACGAGTTTCTCTGCTGTTGATACTATGTATTTCTCCAAGTAAATATAATGGGATACAGGGCCGGGACAAGGGGTGGGCAGGAGGGTCGGTTGCCCTGGGCACAATTGTTTATTGCAGGGATGGGGGGCGCCTTGACCCTAACCCCAATGGAAGGGGGGCGCAGTTTGGCATCCTTGCCCTGGGCGCTGGATGACCTTGTCCCGGCACTGATGGGATAGCTGTAGATAGTATAACTAATTGTAATGGAAACCAAGCAAAAATGTTACTCTAGGCTTTTAGCATAGTGACTTAAGATTACAGCCACATTTCTTTGTTGTAATTTGAAGAGACAGCTAAAAACCTTCACATCATTTACAATATCATACATTTTCTGGCCTTGGACACAATACATTTTTGATAACCAGCAGTCCAGTAAGGTTTCTGAGAGCTCAGCTGTTTGACCCTGCCATTTGTTTGTACAGTTGTTTGCCCCTGTCTTTACACAGCAGTTGACCTTAACCTTGAAGTTGAATGCGCTTACAGTATATTTTGCCGTCCTGGTTCTGTCTTCCCCCCCTAATCAACATGCTAAGAAAATGTTTAAATAAAACCTTCCCATTTTCATTAAGTACCTCTTTTTTGTGAAATCAGAACAAAGTGAAATCAGAACAAAGTTTGTATGCATTTCTAAGCAATACAGACAGATCATGACCTGCAAGAGGGGTGGGCAGGATCCTGTATAGAGCCTACTTAAAGCATTACATCACTATGCCATGATGAGTAAATGTCTGTTGGAGTGGGTACTCCTAAGCAGGCTGCATTTGAATATAAACTGCCCTATGTAATGCCCATATGATGAACAACTGAAATCCAAATAATAAAAAGGGTGGGAAAGGGACAGTTAAGGGGTAGTAAACTCTGCTTTTGAACTTGCACCTACAGGTAAGCCTATAATAAGGCTTAGCTGTAAGTACAATGTATATCTCCTAAACTTGCAGTGTTTAGGAGATATTTACATTGGACACAGCCAGTGACATCACCGAAGCATGTGCTCTTAATAGACTGCATATCCGTGCCATCCCTCAGAGCTCTGTGCCATAAACTGTGACTCCTGCGTGCATGAGCGGGAGCTACGTCATGACGGCTCAGCCATTTACAGGACCCGAGCCAGTGAACTTTGAAGAAAGACCAGGGGAAGATGGAAGCCCTGTCGGTGGTGACCGCGCACCGCTGGAGGGCTTTGTTTATATGAGCACATTATGCTATTGCCTTGCAGGGGATTTTTGGAGGAACCTCACGCCAAAAGTTAAAAAAAATTGGTTTGAGGTTCCCCCCCTCCCCCCTATCCCGAGAATGCAGCCCAGCAGGTCCTCCTGAGCCACACCAAGGCTTCCCCCCAAAGCACCTTGTCCCCATGACTAGTGCAGAATGCGGTAATGTTAAATAGGGAATGTACAGTGCGGAGTGTACTGCGGTGGGTTGTATGTGCAGGTGAGGGCTGTGGAGTGTGTGGAGGTGGGTAATATGTGTAGGAGAGGGGTGTGGAGTGTGTGAAGGTGGATATTATGTGCAGGAGAGGGGTGTGGAGTTTATGGAGGTGGGTAGTATGTGTAGGTAAGGAGTGCGGAGTGTATGGAGGTGGATAGATTGTGAAGGTGAGGAGTGTGGAGCTTACGGCGGTAGGTAGTATGTGCAGGATGGTGTCAGTAGGGCAGTGGATGGAGTCAGCAGTTCTTTATTTTTATTATTTGTTTTTTATTATTATTTTACAATTATTATTTTTTTTTCATTTTCTTTTTCATTTTTTCAAAAAGTTTTTTGGGGCCAGTGGATGGTGTCAGTAGGGCAGTGGGTGGTGTAAGTGGAGCAATGGACAGTGTCAATGGTTTTTGTTTTTAATATTTTATTATGTATTATTTTTTTACAATTTGCTCAGCACTGCTCACGAATCATAAGTGACAGGGACAAAAAACTTGGGGAGCACCGAGAGAGGACTACAACATATCCATACATTTTAAAAGTGGAGGATGCCTGTACACTACATTGACTGCACTAAGCTGACTGAACACACTTTCCACTAACTACCTGCCTGATCTCTATTGTCACACACTATACATGGCTGCCTTGTGAGCAGCAGCCTTATATAATGTGGGGCGTGGTCTTAGCCCCTGAGCCATGATTGGCCAAAGTCACTCTGTCTTTGGCCAATAATGGCTCTCACAGTACATTGTGCTGTGATTAGCCAAAGCATACAGGTCAGGTGCATGCTTTGGCCAGTCATCAGCAATCAATGCACTGCAGCAATGCAGTGCATTATGGAGCGCTCATGGGAGAGGGAACTTCCCACCGAGCACCCCATTTGTTCATGTGTTCAACACACAAACAGCTGATGTTCGAGTTGAACGTAACAGAGCCCATCTCCAGTAAACATAATTTACTGTGCTCAGTTAACACAGGAGCAATTAGTAGCGATCGCTCACTGTGTCAAACTAAGAAAAAGAAGGGGCTGGAAAATGATGTGTTTACTGGCCCCTTCCTCCGCTCTCCATCTTGGCATCCCCCAGCAGCCGGCGGGGAAGGAGAGGAGGGAAGCCAGTAGTGGGGGATGGGGGGATGAAAGAGGAGGACAGGGGGCTGGAGGAGCACGCGAGGGGCAGAGGAGGAGGACACTAGGAACAGCGGGGGATTGGTGTGGCAGGAGGGACAGCTGTGAGCACCATTCTCCTGGCATTGCTTTTCAGCTGACAGTCGCGGGAGGGAGAGGAGGAGAATCGGTAGGGAGAGCCATGGAGGAAGATTGGTGCTCACAGCTGTCCCTCCCACCATTCTGGCTGTGAACCAGGGGACCAGCCATGTGTGCAGGGTTAGTCACAGTGGGCCCCCCCCCCCCCCCCCTCAGGGGCCCATGTGCAATGAACACCCTGCACACATGGATGATACGCCACTGCTCTGTCTATTTGTCCTGTGTACAGTTATCTGCAAAAGCAAAGTAAAAGAAAATCCTAAGTTTTGGGTTGATATCAGAACACTAATAAAATTGACATTTTCCAATGGAGGCACTCATTCTGGTGACCCTGGTGACACATTGGGATTCCCTCTTACTTCATGTTTTGTCTACGGGACAAGAAGTGAAGGGAAATCTATCCAATGGGACATATAGCAAAAAAAAAATTAAAACTAGGGGGCAGGGGGGTTTTACCCCTCCCTTTTATTCAAAATGAAAAAAAAACACATGTTGGCTTTAATTACACTTTAAAAGAACATAGTAAGTGACCTACTTCTATTTAAAGCTGAAGTTAAATCTACTTTTTTTTCCTTCCCAGATTCCTCTGTTTCTCCATCAAAATGCTGAGAACATTTTTATAGCTTTCCATTGTCATGGAAATAAATACCATATTTTAGACCCAGTAACACCATCACTGAGTCTCTGTGCTTCTTTGTGCAATGCAGACAGATCATGGCTAATAGAAAGAGCTGGCATGGTGGCATACAAAGCTTCCTGAAAACAACACAATACCTCAAAGATCCTTTACAGAGGTATATGAAACTAATAATACTATTGCAAGTTCTGGAAACTCAGCACAGGGGTGGTTTTTCTGTTGTTACAATTTCTTTGGGAGTCGAGTAATTCAATAGGTTTGATTTTAATAGGAAATGAAAAGAACTGGGATAAATTGCTGCTGTATGCTTGCATTCTGGGCTCACATGAGCACACAATTATAAATGCAAAAAGCAAGCATTATCCCTGAGCCTATCTAGCAAATTGCCCATTGCGGTTCAATGCATATGTTGAAGTACAAGACTGCTTTATACATTAAACATTCAAACAATGCTGCTTTTCTGCTTTCTGTTTTACAAATGGCGTACTAAGGAGTGAATGTGTCATCATTATACTTGAAAAATATAAAAAAAAAGGCAAAAAGCTCACTAATTAAAGAAATGAAAATGCAAAAAGAAAAGCAGCATGTCTAATAAAAAGAAAAGGAAAAAAAATTGCACTTGGATGACTAAATTGTTAATATCTTTGCACGTGTATTGTAATAAACCCAGGACAGCACGATGTATGCTTTTGTTTGAACTTTTTGTCTTTTACAAGTGCATAGTTAAATACTAAAATAGAAATTAAAAGAAAAAAAATGACTGCACAAAAGGTTCAACAAATAACATGAAAAAAAAAGCAGTAGTACAAAAATATTGGTATGCACCAGGCGGACCATAAAGACATAGAATATAAATATACGCAGTGCTCATAAAAAAACATCAAAGTGCAATAGTCATAAAAATAAAATACTAAATAAGGTCCAAATATAAATAAATATCCTCATGATGACCAGATTCACTCTAAGCAAGCTTTGTGCTACTTTCTTTGAGTGGCAACTGGTTATCGTGGGGTTCTCTGAAGGGCACTGAGTGTCCATTTATCTGGGTTCTGGATGAAGCAGTTTATAACAGAGCGTGTTTTGACTTCTCAAGATACTGAGAGTCACACACATTCTGTTAAGCTGGATACACACTATACAACTTTTGTTGTTCAATTTCCTTTAGATTTACCTTCAACTATGTAGTGCAAGGGCCTGCCTAATTGAATACCAATTGAAAGTGTTTAGGTTTAGTATATGATTTTGGTAAATCTAAAGAAAAAAATCCAAAGAAAATTGTATAGTGTGTATCTAGCTTTGGTGGATGGAGCGCTGGGTGTTTCATACATGTGAACATTTGAAGAGTACTACCTTGGCATAAGAGAATTTTTACACTGGTGGAAACAAATCTTTTACTTTTGAATGGAGATTTGTTTATATAAGGACTTGATTTAGCATTTATTTTATGACTATTGCACTTTGCTGTTTTTTATGAGTGTGGCATATGTTTATATTCTATACAGTTAAATACTGTGATATGTGATTAGCTTGTTGAGCATAAACTTTATTAAATCAGGCCTACTGTATTAAAGAAGAACTGAATAGTGAATATTCTCCATTGAGGGACACAGTAATGTAGGAATTCTTAAACCGTTGAGGCATTTAAAAGTCCATCTGAGGGGTAGGCAACAGCCACTGAGAGGTCCAATAAAGGAAAAGTATCTGAAGGAACCAACCTAAACTTTGACATAACATAACATCCAAAAGAAAGACCAGTCGGTAAACAGCAGTAGGCCTTAATTTAACTTCTTAACCCTTGACTTCAAGGAAAAGTAGGTCCTGATAAGGAAGGATGTTACCTGATTAGATAACCAGAGATAGCCATGGGTGTGAGGGCCCCCACAGCATTAAATCTAAATGGATAAAAAGGAAAGACCCTTAAGCTTGAAAACATTGAAGGATAACAACCCTAAATCCTGACCAAGAGGGTAGCGCAGAAAACAACACCCACACAAAAGGATAGGTAGGGTGGATTGTACACTGTAACTCTAATAAGGGTATATGAACACTAAAGCTAGAGGGGGAAAGGGGCTCCTTCCAAGCAATATCCAGATGTGCTTCTGGGGTGTTTTAGCCATGCTTCAACCTGCCTAAGGTCTCTCTGAGGAGAGAGGAGTAAGAATCATAAAACTATTATTAGAAATATTTACCTGAAAGAGGAAGGAATATAAGGAGACCTATTCAGAAAATGGATACTTTCTTTCAAGGAAGAAAAGAGGTGCACCTAGGTGCTGAACACTCACTCCCCAGTGTGGGGACCATCAATTGAGAGGAGCCCAAAGGTAATAACTTGAGTGTAGAAAGCACAAAGCAGTGGCTTTGTCGACTTATTGTAGGGAGTGTTCCCTAAAATTTCTAAAGGTGAAGGCATTCAGATGATCTCCAGTGGATGTGGGTTCACAATCCATACCAATGCAATGATCCTCCAAACAACTTGGGAACTATCTGTTCTGGTGAAAAAGACTTGTTTGTCAGGCAAGAGGCTGCTCCGGTTAGAAGTGTCCTTACAAAGTGGGGAGAAGGAACCATCCCACCCTCAACCAGAGACCAGTGAAAAAACCTCTGGGATGTCTTGATCCAAAGTATGCATCCTGATTTTTTGACCAGGTTCCAGAGTCCAGCCATTCACGGTTCAAATCTCGGCCTGTTCAGCAGGAACAATTAATGGGCAAGTTGAATCTACCAAGTTAATCAATTGATCAACTTGGGTAAAACCAGCATGCTAGGTTCTCTTGCGATTATCACTAGTGGCTGCTTTAGCCACTAGCGATGATTTCTGTCTTCTCCCAGCAGGGACAGCTTCCCCAGACATCCCCTGCCCTCCCCGCCCAGAGAAGACAATGGCCCGGCAGCAGGGATTCCCGCATCAACACTGTTTGTGTTGGTGGGGGAATCAAACCATGTTGTAGGAAAGAAATTCACTCTGTGTATGAGAAGCGAGCTCTCAGTGAGCGAGGACTGAAAGCATTATATCCTCACTGAGCTCACTGAGAGGAGGCGGGGCGGAGCACGGCCTCAATACAATACATACAGTACAGCTCACTGAGAGGAGGCGGGGCAAATCACGGCCTCAATACATACAGTACAGCTCAGCTCCTGTGCAATAATGCGAGATTTCATGCCATGGAATACATCCCAGCACCCCCTGCGAATCGCCGAATGACGTAATCGCCGAAATCTGTACCCGGAAGTGAGGAGAGGATGAATAAACAAGAAAATAAGGTATTTACTAGCAAAACTAGCAAAAAAAAAAAAGTTTCCATTGGTAAAAGTAGTTTTAAAGGGGATTACATACATCTAAAGTTACTAAAATGGGTTGAACTCCACTTTAATGGGCAAAGACCACTTATCAATAAATTCTCTTTCAAAGGGAAAAACCCACATCGTGTTTTTAGAAGGGGCCTAGGATCCTACAAGTTGTTTCCAGTTTTCATAGAGAAAAGGCTTAAATAGTAACTCCACTTTTGTTGAGAAAAAAACAACCCCCTCTGGATGATCAATGTACATTGCATGGTTTTTTACAAACTTTGTTGCTGATTCCTACCTGTTTGTTCTCAGAAGAAAAGGTTTGTTTGTTGTGTGCAGAGTGAATCTGAAAAGGAGTGACTTTTTCCTTAATATTCAGCTGATGCAGTGTTCTAATGTGGAAAGTTTCAGGTTCTGCATCCCTTTAGAAGTAATTACCCACCGGGAGTATCTCACCTTTAGACGTAATTAACCCTTTGGAGTATCTCCCTCAAAATTTGACTTGTATCTTAATGCAGACTACTGGGAAGACTATTGTGAGCCAATCACACAAGCAGGAAATTACATTTCTGGGAAAGTTTTGCACACCAACTGGGTACGCCTGTGGAGCTTACACTCCCATGTATGATCAAGTGTTTTATTCCAGTTAATGATATTGGTAACTAAAAGCACTTGTAATCTTTTTACTTACTTTTAATATGATTAAAGAGTCATACAGTTTTACACTATGTGGGTTTCCCTGATTTGCTTTAATGGTATGGTGAACTGTTCTGGGTCACTGGATTGGGCAATAAGCCAGCCCTGTCTTTTTTTTTTTTTTTTTTTTTAGCACTGATTACTGTGTCGGTGTCACTGGTCCCTAAAAAAGTGTCACTTAGTGTCAGATTTGTCTGCCACAATGTCGCAGTCCCACTAAAAATCCCTGACCTCTGCCATTACTACTAAAACAATAAAAAAAATAAAAAGTTCATAAATCTATCCCATAATTTGTTGATGCACAAACCAATCAATATACACTTATTAGGATTTTTTTACCAAAAATATGTAGCAGAAAACATATTGGCCTAAACTGATGAAAAAATTAGATTTTTTTTTTTTATCGGGAATGTTTTATAGCAGAAAGTAAAAAATATAGTTTTATTTTTTTTTTCAAAATTGTGGTTCTTTTTATAGTGAAAAAAAATCAAAACCGCAGGGGTTATCAAATACCACCAAAATAAATCTCTGTTTGTGGGATAAAAAAAGACATACATTTTTTTGGGGTACAGCATCGCTCAACCGCACAATTGTCAGTTAAGGTAATGCAGTGCCGTATCACAAAAAATGGCCTGGTCATTCCGGAGCTGAAGTGGTTAAATAGCACAGTAGACACAGATTTGCAAAGCTCTGCAATGCAAATCCAGTTCTCAAAGGTCAAATTCAAGGCTAGCCCTGCAAATCCTCCAGTCCAGTGGGGTCCGGATTTACCCTCCGAAGCTGATATGGAGGATACTCAGATCTGAATAGCTGCTGTGTATGGACTAGCTCAAGCAGCGATTTAGAAGTCTTAATTGAAGTCACCAAAAAAAAAAATATATGTACGATGTACTATCATAATTAAAGGTAACAGAGAAAAAAAATTAAAAAATAAAAGTAATAAGGTTAGCAAAATTACAGTTAGACATATATCCACAGAACAGGCTACCATCCTTCTCGGACGCTAACAAAAAACGAAGACATAATGAGTAGAAGTGGTGTTATGGTACTATGGCTGTCTTCAACATTTCTTGGGCCAGTGTCTCAACCTCCTGTATGCAGCAGTATAACCCAATAGTTTAAAAATTCCTAAATGTTTTTGTCCCTCAATGGATGATATAAAAAATATGTTTACAGAATAAAGAAACAACAAAGCGTAAG
This sequence comes from Pelophylax lessonae, assembly GCF_965119305.1. Lineage (NCBI taxonomy): Eukaryota > Metazoa > Chordata > Amphibia > Anura > Ranidae > Pelophylax > Pelophylax lessonae. Next base: position 183,955,774 of record NC_138769.1, read on the forward strand.
TTCATCACGTTAAAACAATTTTTTTTAACACTTACCTTGATTTGTTTTTTTGTCTGAGTCTCAGTAACTCTAATATTATATTCAAAACAGTCTGAGGATACAGGGTTTACACTTGGTGGAGAAAGCCATTGAAGTTTTGTGTTCTCACTAACTGTGGTTACAGAAATATTGATTGGCGCATTTAACAATTCTGCAATTAAGACAGCATAAATTAATGTAGCAATTCAATTAATGCATTCCAAGCTTTGTAAATAATTCTGAGCATACAACAATGACTGCAGTTTTTGTGCATAGAGCGCATTCATGTAATACTGCATTAATTCTCAGGAGTGCATATTGTATTCAAATGCTTATTTATATTATTTCAAATACATAGATAAAAGCCATTATCACTTACACGATGGACTGCTGCGTATAACCTTGATTAGTTGTAACTGTTTGCTTGAGACTGAAAGGGAAAAGGGGATGTCTGTTTCAAGGCCTCCCTTCCCTAATGGGATCTTGTCAGCAGCAAGAGTTTACAGGCTCCCCACACCTGCATGTGTACCTGTGACGGAAGACATGTGAGGAAAAGGTCAAGTGACCTTTCTTATAGGTTGAGGAAAAGGTCCGGTGACCTCCTAGAGCAGGGATCCTCAAACTACGGCCCTCCAGCTGTTGCGGCACTACACATCCCATGAGGCATTGTAAAACTCTGACATTTCCAGACATGACTAGGCATGATGGGAATTGTAGTTCCTGAACAGCTGGAGGGCCATAGTTTGAAGACCCTTGTCCTAGAGTGTTCTAGAATGGTCTATGAATGGTGTTCTAGAATGGTCTAGAAATGCCCCTATATAAGGCTGAAGTGAGCCCTAAGAAATGCCAGCTGTTAGAAGGACACCACCTTGTGAGCTCTGGAGTTTTTATACACAGGACTATTATACTGGGTTCACTGAGGTGGTAATCCAGCAGCACGAAGACACTTTTGGGGGCAGATACTGGAAACAGCCAGCAAAGAAGGAGCAAAATATTGAATGAAGAGGTGCCTAGACCTACCTCAGTCATTGGTGGCAACATCTGGAAGCTCTACTACAGCCACCGCTATCATCGCCGCTGCCTCTGCCACCTCTTGAGCCATAGAGAGAGCAGGCTTACAAGAAAGCGATCCCAGGGAGGAAAAGAAAGAAGACCCTTTGCATCAAGAAGCAGTCTCGGTCCAGCAGAGCACCGCCCGAAGAGGAGGATCAGCAAAGCAGAGAAGAAGGCGCTTCTAAGTGCAGTAATTTATTACTTTAATGACAAGGAATGGCTAAAAACATTTACAAGATGAAAGTGAAAAACAGACATATCAATGAATCCATTACATCCAATGGGATGCCTTCTGGGAGTAAAGACCGCTGTAGGTGGAAATTCCAGACCACCAGCAATGGGAAACACTGAGTATATTCTCCAGGAAGGAGAGCAGTGCTGTCAGAGCCAGCATGGAATGCAGGCAACTGAAAGGGATGTCAGAAGGGCCGGTGGCATGTTTTAGAGCATGCCCAGTCGCTCCTTCTTTAATCCAATAGAGGAAAAGGGGTATATATGAGAGTCAGGGGCGGGAAAAATGGGCAAGGGGTAGGCCGGACTGATAACAACTGCCAGATCATTGCATCGCAGTATGCATAGGAATATAATACAGTAAAATAAAGTAAAAAACAAAGTAAAAAACTTGCTGCAGGAAAGGTAATGATACTGTACATCAGATATAAACATTGACTGGGACTGAACTGCAACAAGTAGAACATATATATATTAAATTCCAATATATAGACAGAGTGTAGATACTCATATGGGATGCAAGGTGTGCTGCATGGGACTACAAGTGTCAGTAACACCATAAATGGGTGAAACATGACAACAAGTATAATAACAGTAACTGGGCAGATGTAAATGCTGTACAGCAGGAGACAGCATGTTTCAGCAACATCACAGGTAAGGAAAAGAATATGTAAAGAATATATATAGTGCCAACAGTTTGCGCATCGCTTTACAGTGTGGGGGAAGACAATACAGTTACAGTACAATTCAATACAGGAGGAATCAGAGGGCCCTGCTCGTTAGAGCTTACAATCTAGAAGGGAGGGTCAAGTGAAACAAAAGGCAGTAACCAAGGGGGATGGGCAGATGGATAAAATGGAGGTAGAGCTGTTAGGTGTGGGTAGGATAGGCTTCTCTGAAGAGGAGGGTTTTCAGAGATCGCCTAAAAGCTAATAGAGTAGGAGATAATCAGACAGATAAGGATAAGGAGTTCCATAGGATTGGAGAGGCTCTGGTAAAGTCCTGGAGGTGAGCATGGGAGGAGGTGACAAGGGAGCTAGAGAGCAGGAGGTTTTGAGAGGAACGAAGAGAGCGATTAGGTTGGTATTTTGAGACTAGGCTAGTGATGTAGTTGGGGGCTAAGCTGTGGATTTGCAGTAGTCGAGGCACGAGATGACCAGGGAGTGAACTAGGAGCTTTGTTGTGTCTTTGGTTAGAAAGGGGCATATTTTGGAGATGTTGCGGAGGTTAAGGTGGCAAGATTTGGACAGTGATTGGATGTGGGGCTTGAAGGAGAGTTCAGAGTCCAGGACAACACCTAGGACCTTGGCATGCGGGGATGGGTTGATAGTAATTCCATCAATATTGACAGAGAGATCGGGGGAAGGGGCACGTGGTGGAGGAAAGATTATTAGCTCGGTTTTGGAGGGATTGAGTATGAGGAAGTGGTATGACATCCAGACTGATATATCTGATAGTAAATTAGTGATACATGCGGAGACTGAGGGAGAGAGCTGAGGGGTGGATAAATAGATTTGAGTATCATCAGCGTAGAGATGGTATTGGAAGCCGTGGGAGGCTATCAGCTGACCCAGAGAGGAGCTGTAGATTGAAAATAGGAGGGGTCCAAGAACAGAGCCTTGGGGGACCCCAACAGAGAAGGGAAGAGGAGAGGAGGAAGTGGAAGTGTAAGTAACGCTAAAGGTGCGGTTGGATAAGTAGGAAGATAACCAGTGCAGAGTACAGTCACGGAGACCAAAGGCATGGAGTTTTTGAGGAGGAGGGGCTGGTCAACCGTATCAAAGGCAGCAGAAAGGTCCAGGAGGAGGAGTACCGAATAGTGTCCATTGGTTTTGGCCGTTAGTAGATTTTTTATCCTATATATATATATATATATATATATATATATATATATATATATATATATATATATAAACACAATACAATATGGTCATTGCTGTGAGCAAACTAACATGATACATCGGGGACAATGTAAGTGTGGTGAAAGAGTTCCCTTGTTATACAGAGAGCCCTATTCTCCACATAAAAAAAAAAGAGGATCAGCAGTCAGTGGGCTGGTGAATAGGAGGCACCGGCAGTGGTATACTCCCCCCTCGCCTCCCCTGTACAGCAGCCAGAAGGAGCGCTGGGCTAGGTTCTCCCTGCCAGAGATGTGTGGCGGGGGCATTGCCAAAGGCGAGAATGGAGGCAGAGCAATGTGGAGCAGCTGTCAACCTCAATGAATGGAACCATGTTGGCAACCAAGGCAAAAGAAGGCAACAGAAAGAAGCCAGCCTGGCATCTTAGTCCCCTCAGAGAAGCAGATCACCCAGGAAAAGAAGAAGCAGAGTCAGATCCCCATCAAAACAGCAGAAAGTCTGCAGCATCTTATTCATCTGTATCCAGCCTACACAGCAGAACCCACAGCAAGAATTTACTAATGCTAAGTACTCACAATTTAATTTATTACATAATCTGATTGATTTATTGTCTAAGTTAGTTAATGATCTTAGCCCAGGTTCGCACTGCTCCAACATGAAAGTTGCGCGGCTTCCGATCCAACTTTGCCCTGCAACTTCAGTCCAACTTTGATCTAGCTAAGGCACCTTTCACACTTGTACAACTCAAAAGTTGCACCGACTTTGGAGTGCAACTTTGGTGCAAATTTGACACAACTTTGGATGGGTGCAACTTGGATACAACTTTGGCTTTGACCAGTTTGGACAACTGTTGCGCACAAGTTGCATTGTATAACATTCAGGTATGACTTTCATGCAATTTCTGAGGGTTAACATAGAAGTCTATGGCCCTCAAGTTACATGAAAGTCAGACCAAAGTAGTAGATGAACTTCTTTGAAGTTGCGCAAAAATGAATGGGTATCATTGGAAAACAAGAGGAAGGACATGTGATGTCTAAAGTTGCATGACAAGTTGTGTGCGTTTTTGCAAGTTTTTTGCATGTTTTTGTGCACTTAGGCGTCTTTTCTGCTCAAAAGCTCCTCTCAAAAATGCGAGTTTGGTGTGGGTTTTTTTCTGCCTGTAAGAGCATATGCCTATAAACTCCTGAAAAAGACACAGTGTGCATGGACACATTGGCTAACATGGAGGGGGAGTTTCCAGGCAGAAAAAAAATGAGAGCTCAAAAAAGTTTAAAAGCTAAAAAAAAAAAGAGCAGCTTCTTTGAGGTGCATTGTGCATGAACCCCCACAAACTTTGCATGTTGTGCTTTTATTTATTGTTTTTTTCCCTGGCTATGTTCCAATGAAAGGAAAAAAGGGGGATGCCTATTTTAGGGCTCCCTTCCCCTTATGGGACCATGTCAGCAGCAGGGTTTAGAGGCTCCCCACACATGCACATGTACCTGTTAGGGAAGGCATGTAAAAAAAAGGTCAATTGACCTTTCCTATCGGTCAAGGAAAGGTCAAGTGATCTCTTAAAATGTTTATAGGGGTCTTGTCTCTATTTAACCGCTTGCCGACCGCCGCACGACTATTTACTGCAGCAGTCAGCCCCCTACAGGAAAAACGACGTAGGGCTACGACGCTCGCCCACGAGCCGCGCTCCCGCCCCCACTCGTTCACTAACATCCCCGTGCGAGTGACCGGCGGCTCGCGATCTCCCGCTGGAGAGGGAGAAAGGCAGACAGCTAATGTAAACAAAGCCGTCTGTCATTCTCCCTGGTGTAACTGCAGAGATCATACGATCCTGCTATGTAGGATCGTATGTCTCTATGGTTACATCACAAGCCATGCCCCCCCCCCAGTTAGAATAACGCCCCCAGGGATACATTTAACCCACTGATTACCAATAAAGTTAACCCCTTCCCTGCCAGTGTCATTTGTATAGTAACAGTGCATATTTATAGCACTGATTACTGTAGTAATGTCACTGGTACACAGTGCTGTATTTTGGCCTAGGCCAACAAGGCCCAGGCCTAGGGCAGCACTTTGCAGGGGGGCAGCAAAATAGCTGCCCCCACCTCCACCTGAGGGTCTATTGGCCACCATTTGCTAGAGCCAGGTAGCATCTAGCAACCAGTTACGTCCCTGGCCCTGGCCATTTTTAAAGTGGAGGAGGATTTAACTTAATCCTCCTCCGCACCTAGTGCTCATGGGGCCCAAAGAGTCCTGCCAGTCCGGTGACAGTGGGGTGCAGGACAACAAAACAGAATCCACCAATCCACCGCCGACAGCAGCTGCTGCTGAGCTGCGGCATCTTCACACAGTAAACAGGCAGCTGGCTGGCCCTGGAAGCTGGCTAGAACTGAGAGCCTGCGAGGGAGAAGAACTCTACTGCCACGGAGCCACCCTGTCCTAAAAAGCGGCGGGTGCAGCATCCCTGGTGCCTCCAAGAGCCTGCACTCCTTCTCAAACCTCCTCTCCACTCCTAGCTGGGACATCAAAAGGCTGGACAAGGGCCCAAAAGACGAGGACGGGCGGGAGGTAGGTGCATCACACACACCTACCCACAGACAGGGGGGAACAGGAGGGACTGCAGGCAGGGCTAGGGGGGTCTCCCACCCCCCTCTCTCTCTCCCCCCCCCCCTCTCTCTCTCCCCCCGGCTCTCTCTCTCACCCCCCCTCTCTCTCTCTCTCATCCCCCCTCTCTCACCCCTACTCTCTCTCATCCCTCCTCTCTCACACCATCTCTCACCCATCCCCCTCTCTCTATCCCACCCCCTCTCACCCCCCCCCCCTCTCATGAGATCTCAGTGGTTCTTGCTGGGACTTGTAGTCCTTCAATTTTGGAGGGCATTGCATCCGTTAAACAGGAAGGGGGTGGTCAAATTTAAATAGGAGGGAAGGGGGGGCGCCCAATTTTAGTCTTGCCTAGGGCAGCACAAAAACAAAATACACCATGGCTGGTACCCCCAAAAGTGTCAAAAATGTCAGTCAAGGGGTAGACGCAATAACTTTTGCGCAAACCAATCAAAATACGCTTATTGCGATTTGTAGCAGAAAACAAATTGGCCTAAAATGTTAAAAAATTTTGATTTTTACATTTTTTTGGGGGTGGAATTTCATATAAAAAATGTGAAAAATATTATTTTTTCAAAATTGTCGCTCTTTTTTTGTTTATAGCACAAAAAGTAAAAATCGCACAGGTGATCAAATACTACCAAAAGAAAGCTCTGTTTGTGGGAAAAAAAGGACGTCAATTTCATTTGGGTACAGCTTCGCACAACCACGTAATTGTCTGTTAAAGTCACGTAGTGCCGAATCGCAAAATAGGCCCTGGTCTTTGAGCAGTCAAATCCTCTGGGGCTTAAGTGGTTAAGACTAAGGGGAGCTCTCAGAAGTGACAACTGTTAGGAGTATACCAGCTGTGAGATCCCTGCCCACCTGCCTGTTTCGTTGCTGCCTATATTATCATACCTGCCAACTGTCCCGTTTTTCCCGGGACAATCCCGGCAAATAGGAGCCTGTCCCGGGTATTTTACAGTGTCCCTGTTAATCAGGGACATTGTAAATCATTTAAAAAAAAAATTTTTTTTTCAATTTTGTGCCACACAGTGTCGCTCTCACCCCAGCTAGGAGTTGTAGTTCTGGCAGCAGGTTGTCTCTCTCTCTGTGCCCACTCACTCTTCCCGCCTGTCGCAAATTTAACGTGTCACCGAAGGCAGGGTGTCAGCATGGTGCACTTTCCAAAATCCGCCAGCAGGGGGAGGCAGAGCACCTTCCGACAAGCTGGAGGCCTCACACTCCATTAATTACTACTATCAATAATGTTTTTTTATAGATATAATTTATACACCTGTTAATTGATACATATATATATATATATATATAGTTTTCTAGCTCTAGATAAATGTGTGTACATATCCGTGTATGTGTATGTGTATGTGTGTGCATATATATATATATATATATATATATATATATTGCTCAAAAAAATGAAAACACACCTCAATACTCAATGGGAAAAATCTCATGCTGGATATCTATACTGGTATGGACTTGGTATGTGTTAGGATGGTATGGACTGGGTAATGTGTTAGGATCTATACTGGTGTGAACTGAGTAATGTGTTAGGATCTATACTTGTATGGACTTGGTAATGTATTAGGAAGGAAAGGATGCCACATTGTTTTATGTAAATGAAAATTATCACCCTACAGAGGGCTGAATTCAAAGACAGGTGAATAAAGTGTGTAATGTGCTCAGGTGTGACCATACAAAAAATGTAATATGTAAATATAAATAAAGTGCAAGGTGTAAATAAGTACAATAAAACCTAATTATACCAGATAGTATAATCGTACTTATTTACACCTTGCACTTTATTTATATTTACATATTACATTTTTTGTATGGTCACACCTGAGCACATTTCACACTTTAGAATTGCAGGGAATTGTGATGAGAATTTTAAACTTTAGGCAGAAGTAGTGCAGTAGAATGGGAGAATTATTCCAACTCTGCTACTTTGGCCTCAATTTTACAATTCTCTTTTCAATTTCCTGTAATTCTCTCTTTATGAAGTAGACCCTATAATCTGATAAATAGGCGGAGATTAATTATGCGGAGTGGGCGGAGCTTCAGGGAAGTGGGTGTGGTAAGTAATTGATAGCTGTGCTGCAAAGTGTCCCTGGAAATTTTTTTCAAATGTTGGCAACTATGTATTATGTGGTGGGTCAACTTGTTAAGCAAGGAATTTTGAAATCTCCTGTTATTTGTATTAATTTTTGAAGTGGAGTGAAATGAAGTGATTTGAAAGTAAAAAAAAAATGTTTTTAATATTTTAAATTCTTTTTATTATTATTTTATTTCATAAAATAATAATGCTTTTATTTATTTGTTGTTTTTTCTTGCTTGCTGACTACAATACCATGCACAGTTTTACGTATATGTGCAATCAATCATAGATATAGACTTAAACTGCTTCATAACTGACTTTTAGGGTGGGTTGGTTCCTGTAACAGTTTTACCTAGTTCTGGATGCCTTCTTTTTACAGGTTATATAGTTTTGGATCCATTCTTTTTGTTGTTATGGAGATTGTATATACATATATATATATATATATATATATATATATATATATATATATATATATATATATATATATATATATATATATATATATAAAATGGCCACTAGATGGCACACTGGTAAACTAGTAAAGGTGTAGATAGTGAAGGTCCATTTAATTTGGGCCATGTTGGATTTTTATTATTTTTTATATTTATTTTGATATAAATGCATTAGGTTTACATTCTTTATGCCATTAAATATTTATCTGTGTAGTACTAGGTTTATTTTTTAACATATGCTATGAATTATGTGTAAATATATATTTATTTTAGATAGTATATATGAATTTATATATTATTAATATGAGATCATTTTTACATTTTTTATTGATGGATTCTTATTGGCAATATTGAGTGTGCATTTATTGTGACATGCGACATGTGGATTGTTTTTTTCAACATAGGGTATTATATTTATGGTAATTATATGCAGACCAATCACAGCATAATTTAGCCGATATTAGGCTCCAAGAAAATGGCAGAAGCTTTACTTCCTAAAGATGTGTGTGCATGCGTGAAATTAATTGAGGTAGGAGCCATTGACGTAATTTCTGGATTTAACCCTACGTCACCTCTGGGTCTGTGGAACGTATGCCGGCTCTGTTATTGCGAGTGTGGCACGAGATTGAAAAATCCTGTAGCTGGAAAGCTATACATGTTGGATGCCTGTTTTTCTTCATTTACATAATAGTGCGCATTTTATATCCTGTTCAGATTTATTTTTGAATAAAACATACTACACTATATACCTCCCTCTTGTGATCCGTTAGGGAGCATATATTACAGTGACACAGAGTGAGAGAGAATAGGAGAGTGTTGGGAGAAGACTTTGCCTCAACCCTCTAGGAGGATTATTCAGTTATTACCTGCTCTATGGACACTCTGTTGGTCTTTTGATTTTGATGAGCGAGCATTTTTTTCACATACATATGGTGGAGCACTAAGTATATGTTTGTTATGGATGAGTGTATCAATAGATTCAAATGCACCACACCCTGTATATAATTGCAAAATTATTCCAAAAGTTTTTAGGGCTTTTAAGGTGCTAACAATTCCAAAACAGACCATAATGAAATCCATCAATTTTTATTTTAGACAAATGTATAAAAATCATTAATAAAAACAATTATCCATCTTTTTGAAACTTTGAAACAATACCACAAACAATTCCTCAACATGTTTCGCTGTTTGTCCAGCTTCTTCAAGAGGATTAAGTTTGGATAATATTCATAAATGATTATGACACAAACTTGGACATGGACAATGAGTGCTTACGAATGTTGGATCCAACTGGAGAGGCAATAATCCCTATGGTATAGGGTTTACGCCTAAATTGCAAAGGCTTCTTTATTATTTTTTAACCTCTAACAGCAACCAAACTAAGAAAATAAAAGTGCATGAGGCTGGTACAGGCGCTACCTATGAATGTACATTCATAGGTAGCGCCTGTACCAGCCTCACGCACTTTTACTTTCTTCTCGCCCTTGCACCTCAGGGGTCGGTTGGTGGCAGCTTACACCTTTTTATGGTACCTAATATCCTCTATATATTTATCTAAGCTTCATAGCACTGGTCACCTTCCTTTTTTATAAACCAAACTAAGGACCCTTAGGATTTGAGGACTGATGCCACCAAGGTAGGACATAAGTGTACCTCAAGAGGCAAATATTGATCAGAGTATAACACCATATGTAGTATGTTGGTTGCAACAGCAACTTAAGGAATGTTGGGACCTTGTACTAGAGCCAAGAAATAAAGATTATAACACACCATAAACACACTGTAACGATTACCCACCTGAGGAGTCCTCTGTTGTCATCTGATCCTCTCCCAAGATGTAGCAGAGCTCTGTTTGTGGTATCGTTTAAAATAGATGGATAATTGCTATTATTAATGATTTTTATACATTTGTCTAAAATAAAAATTGATGGATTTTTTTATGGTCTGTTTTTAAATTGTTAGCACCTTAAAAGCCCTAAAACTTTTGGAATAATGTTGGAGCACTGTTTATTAACAATTTGGGCACAGTAATAGGAAAAAAATCTTTGGAAGAGCACGGTGATTGGCTATCTAGCATCATATATGGACATTTAATAATCTAATATGTTATATTTTAGTAATTGTATAAACACGGTGGATTGTGTTGTTTTTTTAGGCAGATGCATACTTTCTTGATGTATATACAGTTCTAAGTATGCATCCCTTTGTATATTTGAACATATTAGGAATTCAATAAAGGAATTACAGTAAAAAAATTTGAATATGGATATCATAAGTCAAGCGGGTAAATGGCAAAATTTGTGGTTTCTAAGGATCCCTAGTATCAAGAAACCCATAGAGGGAGCAAAAAAGATATACAGTGTATAGAGAAGAGCAGAAACAGTTGTCTGGATCATCAGGTCCAGAGACTTAAGAGAGCACATGGATTGGAATGGAAGCCATGAACCACTGCAGACAAGCAGGAGCTAACATGTAAATCCAGGTTCTATACAGAAATTCAGAGAGTATGAAGAACTGTGCAGACAAGATGTGACTGGAGTACAGATTTAGGATTCACACAAACAGGATCAATATACATAAAAAAGAGATACTCTGTTTTGTCAGCATGTAGGCATGTGCAGTCTGCTATTTCCACTGCAGGTTGTACTCAACCGCAGCGGCAATGCAGGAGAAGAGGAAGTCATGGGGAACAGGATTCCTCTATGGTTTCCTGAGTAATTGAGGCAGCAATCTGATTAGATTCTGGCCACCCATGTGACTCTAGTGGCCATCTTGGATGTGGCAGAGTCTATTTAAGATCCTGGTCTCTGGGTTTGGTGCTCTCTTTGCAAGTGGGAAGAGTAGGGAAAGGTACCCCATCTGTTATGGTCACTAGTGATAGGAAAGGTTCCTGATGAGGAGGGAAAGCATAGGGTCACATCTCTCTGGATACCTTTCTGATTGGGCACAAGGCGGCCAGGCCGCATTATGCTTCCTCTCAATAGATGCTGTTGGTTCAGCTGGGACCTACTTCTTCACGTTATTGGAAAATGTGAGTGTGCTCATCTGGGTAGTTGTCCCGGAGGGTTTGTTGTGAACTGTTGCCAGTATTAGTTCAATGCAAGTTTTATATTGCATCTGACTGTGTGAATTATTGCTGTCACACCGCTCTGCACCCTATCTACAAGCAAGTGGAATAAGACTCTTGCTTTGGTGCAGGATTTGGAATGGCTAAAGCCTGGTACACACTATACATTTTTTTCATTCAACCCAGTGGGCTGAACGAAAAAAACTGACAGATCTCCCCTGCAGTGCTATTGGGTTCTGACAGGGGGACTGCCCCACCATTTGACAGAAGCCGAAAATAGGACTGGCTTCTGTAAGACAGGGAACTGTACACACAGGCCAATAATTGCCTGGTTCCTGCTGAATATACCATTTCCGGATAAATTTCAGCCTGTGTGTACCCAGCTTTAGTTGTCACTAGAAGCCCTGATGATGAGGATGTATATGCCTGCAGGACAAGTTTTCGTCTGAAGTTCTTATCATCAATATCCAACGATATAGATAAGATCAAGCATAGTACCAGATGTAAAGTAGAAAATAAATAGGTTCCTCCAGAGGTCAGGAGTGGAAGCAAACAAACAGTTCAAAAACCAGGGGCATAGGTTCAGATACAGTCATGGAGGCTGAAGGCCAAGACAGGATGGGTCATGAACAAGACAAGGTCTGAAAAAATTTAGTCTTAAAACATGGGCTGGAAGGTTAGGTCAGTGCAAACTATACCTAAATCAAACTCCGATGACCCTCTAGCCCTTGCCCTTAAATAGGTATTACAAAACACTTTTGGTGGTATATTCAACAAACAAAAAAGGAACAAATAAATAAAGTTGATTATTAGGGTATATAAATACTTAGCCTTTTCCTCGTGTGAGATAAAGGTTAATACAAGCTATGCATTCTAGGAAAGGAAAGACACCTTGTCCTCTAATTTTGGGATGCTTATTATCTAAAAGCATGTGTTGCCCCTTTAAAAATTCCTGCACATAATTCATGAAAGTGTCCAGAGTTCAGACCAAACATTGGCTGTTCGCCCATTCGACTAACAACCGATGCAGTCCACCGTGGCACAGTGCATTGAAAGCCCTGATTGGCTGAAGCAATGAAAGCTTTGCCAAATCACGGCACATAGCACTGCCAGAGCCATGATTGGACGCTGTCATGATGACTCTATCCAATCATGGCTCATTGCTCTTAGTCCCACCCCGCACTATAAAAGTATTTTTTCAATAGTGGCCAGTTGCAGTGTGATATAGGCGTAGCGAGAGATATAACAGGGCTCTGTTCAGTGCTGCTAGTGAGTTAGTGTTCTATAGTGTGCTATTGTGATTCTATTGTCAGTGTAGAATATCAGTTTAGTGTAAATCTAGTGATAGTTCAAGTTGAGTGTAGAACGACCATAAATTTTTACATTAGTGTCAGTTTATGTTGTCAGGGCAGGTTTACTGCAGTATAGTTCAGTGCGTTACACGTTTATTGTAGTATATTTCTGTGTGTTACTACATGTTTAACTCAGTACATTTCAGCGTGTTAGTGCACGTTTAACACGGTATATTTCATAGACAGCCAGTTGGCTGAATTTCAGTATGGCACAACAACATGCTCAGGCCGCCTCGGTTTTTTTTCCCCATGCCAATGCCTGCTGAAAAGGATGAATGCACTGTACTGTCACCATTTGAGGAGGCCACAAGGATGGTGAGCCGTGACAATGCATGCATCAGTGACACAATCCCTGTTGTTTTCCAGCTGGAGAATACTCTGCGTGGCATTATGGACATGGCACTCAAAGTAGAGCAGCGGGAAGAAGAGGAAGACTGCCTTTTCTCTCTAGGCCCGCTTTATGCAGACACCATTCTTCAGACGCCCTAGAACACACAAAGGAGAGGGAGGAGGAGGATTCTGGCAGTTTTGGAGGCATTGAAGCAGAGAAAGACATACATAAAACCTTAAGAGTTGGTTTTTCCCTTACCAGAACCCTTGGGAGTAGTGCGTGGCTGGGAAGAGGCAGTTCCAGATACTATGATCCTAAGGAGTCTACTTCTCATGCCTCCGCAAACTTGCGATGCATGGGCTAACTCATGCTTCAAAGCCTGTGAAAGGACCCGAGAATACGTGGCATCAAGGAGAAGGATCACTATTGGTTGGTAACCCTCCTTGACCACCATTACAAGGGGAAAACTCATGACTCATCCTGTCCCCACAGAGGGAGCAGAAGATGAAATCTCTTGAGGACACCTTAAAGAGGAGTTTATCTAACGCCTTTCCTCACTCTGGTAGGTTACAGTGTCATGAAAAACGTAGTTTTGCGGCTTTTGTTAGTCAAGAGGGAGTGGTGGAGAAGGGGGCTGCCTAAGTGATGCATTTCATAATTTTTTTAGTCCTCAGCACCCAGGGCTGTCAACTTCACCTGCATTATATAGTGGACGATATCTAGGGGCGAAAACAGAGATGGAGTGCTTTTCAGTTCATGATCCACTGAGTGACTGGGTCATGAGAATAGACCACTGGCCAGAACTTGCCCAGTATGCAATTGAGCTGCTGGGCTACCCTGCATCCAGCGTGCTTTCCGAAGGGGCTTTCGGTGCTGCCGGAGGTTTTGTTACTGATAATATAGCGCGTCTTTCCACAGATTCTGTGACCCGGCTTACATTTATCAAAATGAATCAGTCCTGGATTACCAGCAGCTATGAAGCCCCTAGTATGCCTAGCCCTGTGGGTGTTGATTTCATCTGGAAGACTTTTTTTGGTGTAGGTTTCATGGGCACAATTACACCCAAAGACCAATTTTTACCACACCTGTTTGATAGGTGCATGTCATTTAACTTTTTGACAGCAAAGCAATTTTTGCTTTCATCAAGAGTACATCCATAGGGTTACGGTGTGAAGGCACCTCCGACACCCAAAGACCAATTTTTATGCACCTGTTACTTCTATCCAAAGTCTGTGGAAGAGACACTAGAATTTATCCAAAAAGCTCTAATCTTGTTCCCAGTGCACTATATTGTGGCCACATCATACAGACTGCCCCCCCCTCGGCCATTGTTTCTAAAATAAAGAAAGCTTGCAGGGAAAATATCATTTTTTTTTTTACTTTATAAATGCAATTATTGCTGTGGCAGCTTCTATACACAGTACAAATGTGCCACTTTACAGGCAGACTAAGGGAACCTTCCAGGCACTATATTGAAAGGAATTTTTCATTTTTATCGTTTTTTCTCATTTTTATGCTTTCACTTTAGGCATCAGTAAATCACTACTCATTTAAAAATGACATTTTTTACAAACTTTTTTTTCAGTGATACATATGTCCCAGGACAGTACCCGGGCCCTTACAACCATTGTATGCCTAATTACTTGCATATAAGCCTTCAAAATGGACACTTTTGATGTTTCCAGTTCGGGTCCTATAGACTTCAATGGGGGTTCATTTTTTGGTTCTGAACTTTCGCAATGTTCGAAAGTTCTGGTGTGAATTGAACAAGGGCGCTTCATTGATTGCCGGGATGCAAGTTGCAAGCACCATAACAATCAATGACAAGGGGCTAAGCACTGGTTGTGGGCTGAGCCTAATCGGAATACTGAAAGACTAGTTGCCCTTCAGATCTGCCTTCCTTGTGACTGACAGAACAGCTGCAAGCAGATTTCATAGTTGCAAGTGCCTATGGAATCTGCCCATTGCTGACCACTGTCAACCACAAGGGAGGCAGAGCTTATGAATTTCTATTAGGTTCTGCCTATCCAGTAACAGAACGCATTCCCATTGCTAATCACAATGCCGACAGACCTAACTTAGAATTCTCCCCAGGCTCCATCCACCCAACAGCAAAACTCCCTTTAACTGCAAGTCACTGTATTTATGAATCCCAGGGACTTGTCACTGTACTTTCAATGTAAACTGGTAGCCAGGCTATGAAAATGTAATAAACATTTACTTACAATCATATGTTACAAAAATAATATTGATAATAAAACTGAAAAAAAAAATTGGACAATGTTTAACCACTTCCATGCCGGCCATAGTAAAATGACGCCGGCAGGAAGGGCTCCTCAATCCGGGCGGCTGTCACATGATGACCGCCTGCTCTTGCCGCTACTGCTGCCCCCGGGGGTGTGCAGGGCGGCGATTAGGGATAAGGCACGTCAACAAAGAACACGGTAACTAGCTGTCACTTTGTTCTCCTCCTCACACACTGCTCCTGTGTGAGGAGGAGATTGTGGTAACAGCTAGTTACCTATCATAGTGCACTCCAAAACACACTGATTGCCCCCCCCCCCCAATAAAGAGGACATGTCACTAGCCCATCAAAGTACCTGTCACTAGCCCATCAAAGTACCGGTCACCAGCCCATCAGAGTACCCGAGTACCTGTCACCAGCCCATCAGGTACTCTGATGACAGATACTCTGGTACTCTGATGGGCTGGTGACATGTACTCGGGTACTCTGATGGGCTGGTGACAGGTATTCGGGTACTCTGATGACAGGTACTTGGTACTCTGATGACGGGTACTTGGGTACTCTGATGACGGGTACTTGGGTACTCTAATGACATGTACTCGGGTACTCTGATGACAGGTACTCGGGTACTTTGAGTACCTGTCATTGGAGTTCCCAAGTACCTGTCATCGGAGTACCCAAGTACCTGTCATCGGAGTACCCGAGTACCTGTCACCAGCCCATCAGGTACTCTGATGACAGGTACTCGGGTACTCTGATGGGCTGGGGACAGGTATTCGGGTACTCTGATGACAGGTAATTGGGTACTCTTTACTTTTTGCTATGAACATGCAATGTGTTAGAAATATCCTATACATTGACAACTTTGTGTAAAAAAAAAAAAATGCGTTTTCATTTTCTTTCCGCATTTTCCAAAAACTTGTGGAAAAAAATGACATATTCAAAAGACTCATCATGCCTCATAGAATATACGTTGGGTTGTTTGCTTTCCAAAATGGGGTCATTTTGTGGGTAATTCCATTGTCCTTGTGCTCCAGGGCCTTGAAAATTGTGATTTGTGTCGTTAGGAAATAATATGTGTAATTTATGCTCCTAGAACACCTGACGGTGCTCCTTGAATGTTGGGCCTCTGTATGTGGCCAGGCTGTGTAAAAGTCTCACACATGTGGTATTGTCATACTTGGGAGGAGTAGCAGAATGTATTTTGGTGTGTAATTGCAAGTATGCATATACTGTGTGTGAGAAATAACTTGTTATTATGACAATTTTGTGTAAAAAAAATAAAATAAATAAATGATTTCTTCATTTTCCCAAGAATTGTGGGAAAAAAATTACAACTTAAAAAAACTCACCATGCCTCTTACTAAATAGCCTGGAATGTCTACTTTCCAAAAAGGGGCAATTTGGGGGGTATTTGTACTGTCCTGACATTTCAGGGCCTCAAGAAATTAGATACGTCAGTACATCAGGTGTGATCAATTTTCAATGATTGGCACCATAGCTCGTAGACTCTATAACTTTCACACAGACTAAAAAATAACCACTAATTTGGTTTTTTTACCAAAGATATGTAGAAGTATACGTTTTGGCCCAAATTTTATGAAAAAAAAATTACTTATGTACAAAATTTCATAATAGAAACGAAAACAAAATGTGTTATTTTCAAAATTTTCGCTCTTTTTCCACTTATATCGCAAAAAAATAAAAAACCCAGTGGTGATTAAATACTACCAAAAGAAAGCTCTATCTGTGTGAAAAAAATGATAAAAAATTTGATTGAGTACAGCGTTGTAATTATCATTCAAAGTTTGAGAGTGCTGAAAGCTGAAAATTGGTCTGGGCAGGAAGGGGATGTAACTGCTCTGTATGGAAGTGGTTAAAGTTTTCAATTAATTTATTAAATTAGACTTTTTTAAAAATTAAGTAATATTTTATATTACATGTAAAAAATAACTGTTGTATGCACTATACAGAATCTACATAAGCACAAGATCATAAAAAAGGTGAATATCAAACACTTACCTATTACACCCACTTGAAAGGTTTTTGAGAAGTGAGTTAAATTGTCAATGAACCAAATCCTAATTTTTGGGATTTCTCCATTGTTTTCTTTGGCGAAGACATTTTTCATGTGGCATCCTATATTTCTCCCATGCCTTTTCAAATATTGTTTGCAGGTAAGTGTTTTACCATATAGTCTAAAAAAGCAAAGTTCAAATTAGATTCCATTATTTATGAATGATTGGGGGAAAAAAATGGATCTTAAAGTGGTTGTAAAGTCTTGGGTTTTTTACCTTTGTGCATTCTAAGCATTAAGGTAAAAAACTTTCCAGACTGCTTGTGCCCTCCTCACCCCCTTTATACTTACCTGAGCCCAATCCCAATCCACCACTGTGCATAATTGTAGCTGCTCTCCCAGCTCTGTCCCTCCTCACTGCAAAGATTGATCGCTGCTGTCAATCAAATTCTGTGACGAGGGAGCGGGGGGGGGGGGGGGGTTAAGTGCTGAGTCAACAACCTGTCTGTGTCAATCCCCCATAGAAAGCAGCTGCCTATGGGGGCACTTGCTGAAGAGGAGGAGCCAGGAATGCCAGATGGGGATACCAGAGGAAGAGGATCGGTACTGCTCTGTGCAATAGCATTGCACAGAGCAGGTAAGTATAACATTTTTTATTTTAAAGAAAAAAAACCTATAATGTTACTTTAACTTGTAACGTACCTTAATGCAAACGAATATCTTGTATCAGAGGGAGAATCTTTTCTCCATTCCCACGTACAGTTTAGATTGGTTACATTATATATTGCACATGATACATTGCTGATGTACACTGAAAGAAAAGTGCAACCAGAAGCTGAAAAGGACTGCAGGAAGATGATTTTTTTCATGCACACAGATTAGTCATATGACATGCTGCTCTTACAGCCACGACTATATTTAGACATCACAAATGATTACGCCCTTCTAAGTGCCTCCCCATGCAATGCACAAAGTATGGCTACTAACAAGAATGAAAGAAAAAAAAAGTGGTCCTTTGAAAAAAATCAGTGGATGAAATGCTGCAACAGGGTACAGCTGCATAGCAATCTGTATTGACACTGCACATTATCCTGGAGGTGTTACTGAAGATGTGTGGGACAGCCAATTGCACTGTTGATTGATCAGCTGGGATATATGATATGCCTTTGACATCTTTATGTTTGTGAGCAGTTTTTTGCTTAATACATCCTAATGTTTTTATGGTAAATGTAAGTTCCCATCTCTTTGCCCAATATCTGAAGAATAGAGATGGGCTCAGGCTTGTTCCGGATCCTATTCCCAACCCATCTGCCCGATCCCACCAGAGGTATTGAGACATTTCCCGGTCCCCAGCTGCACAGATCGGGAAATGTCTCAATGCCTGTGAATAGCGGTGTGCAGTGTCGGCTTCCTGGTGAGATCAGGCAAGTGGGTTGGGACTAGGATTCCAAACACGCCTCAGCCCTTCTCTACTAAGGAACCATCAGATTATTATTTAAACAAGTGTATAGGAAGACTCTTCAGAGGGAGGAGCGCATTCTGAGGGATTTTTACTGAGCATTTATATGTGAGGCATAACCATTTGGTGATTGATTTGATTTCATGGGAGAGATACAATTCTTATATGGCTTAAAATACCCCCCCCCCAAAAAAAAAAAAAAAAAAGAATTACCCCCACCCTTATGAACACAGGTATGAGCATAAATGCATGGTTCAGGGGCGGCTACACACAAAAATGCCAATTGTGGTACACATGCTACATATCACCTCATACGCTGCAGTGAGAGCGATAAATCTAGCAAATCAAACCCAGAGTTTCCATAGTGTCACTTTTACACCCTTGATCAACATTTTTTGCAAGCCGTGTTTTTCAATTTTTAATATTTCATGTATTATAGCTTTAATTCACTACATTGTTCATGTTGTATGTCGTATATTTGTAATTAGACATGTGATGTGTCAAACTATTCACTATTTTTAATTAATTGAATAAAATTATATTTTTATATAAATGGATGTGTGCTAGTCTACAAAGTCCCACGTATAGGGTTTTTTTTTTTTTTTTTGCCTTTTGTTCTAATTGGCTTTTTCTTTTCCTCATGATACTAAGCATAGGCTACCAATATAGTTGTATTTTGCTAGAATAGAGCATGGCTACTGTCAGGAGGGACCCGGACTTGAACCTGGGACCTCCACTGTGTCTGGAAATGACTTTACTTACTGAGCCACCTGGAATACTGGACAGCTCCCTGCACAGCTCTCTGGACAAATCCTTGAATGATCCTGCCGTGAATCTTAATTGACTTGAACCTTGAACCTTTTGCTTCTCCCATGAACTTCCTGAGTTAAGCCATGTCTCTGCACTTCCTGGTTGCCAAAATATTGTGCCTTCACCACTCACCAGCCAATATCTCACTTGTCTCTCCTGCTGCCGTCCTTATCTTCGCTACCATTCATTATTGACATTTGGCTTGTTCCTCGACTACGCTTCTGTTTTATCCCAACCTGCAACTACTCGTTACCGACCTTTGGCTACTCCTAGACTATGCTTCTGCTTGATCCCAACCTGCAATATTTACTACTGGACCCTGGCTTGCTCACCTCCTGGTGGGGCGATCCTGATGACCATGACCTGGTACTAACACTCACTAGCAAAATCCCTCTCCACCATCAGAAGCAATGGGGAACACCAGTTAGTACTTAGATTCCACACCTCAGGTGAGCCTGAATCATCTGCCAGAGTGACCTGCCTGTGTTCCTGAGTAAGCTGCTATAGCTGCTGGTCTTCGAGCCTGACTCCAGACCATGACAGCTACTGCTTAGCTATTATTCCTTCCATATAAAATATATTGTTTTGTTGCTTGTTTTACATTGTTATTCTGGTTTTAAAAGACAATCCAGTTTAATCAACAGAGAAAAAAAACACACACACAAAGTGAAAACCTCCACTATCTTATAACCACAGTTGATCCAGAGGAAGGCAAAAAGAAATCCAATAAAGCACGGTCCAATTTGCGCCATTGAGGAGAAAAAAGTTTCCTTTTGATCCCCCAAGAGGCAATCAGATATTTCCTGGATAAACTTTACCTATAAATATTAGTATCCAGTTATATTATTATATTGTGTGCTCGTTGACATAATAATTGGCTTTTCTCAGAATGTTGCTGTTCAAATAAATTGTTAAAAAGCCCAAGGAGTGTCAGTAAGTGCTGGGTGAGAGAAGTGTGTCATCCCCAATTACATAGAGACATTATATCCACCAGTTCCTTCGGGGGTGGCACTACAATAACAATAAACCCCAAAACAAAAATGTATGCAGGATAGGGTAGTGATAGACTAGCAGATATAGAAGGACTTGAATAACTAATTGAAACTGAACTCCAGCTAATGCTTTAGAAGCAGTTACAACAACAGTTTTTTTTTTCCATTTGGGATAAAGTTGAAAGCACCCCTGTCAGCAGTAAATGGTTTGTCTCAACCATCTAGCTGCTACGTTCTCTGAACAGCTTTGTCTGTTAGAGTAATTTAAAAAATAAAAGGCTTACTAGCAGGATTCCCATGTGAAAATAGGAGAAAAGAGTTTGAAAAAAGATTACCAATTCAACCTCAATATCGAAGAATTGGGAAGCTGAGATTAAAAACATTTTTATTTTTTACTTTCATACCATTTTAAGCAGTCTTAATAACTCCAAATACAATAAACATTTGATCTTAATACAAGAGAATTGCAGACGACAGAGACTGCAGATAGGAGTGTTCTGTCATCACCCTAATATCCGCTTTAAAAGTTAAAATTTTAATTTGATGTTATTTCAGTTGCTTAAAATTTCTCTTTTGCTAATTAGATGGCTAAATGTTTTTTTTTTATCTATATTACATTACCATGTAAAAGGGAGGTATAGGTATGGTGCTTCCAAGACAGATTCTCCACTGAATTGTTTGTAAAAAAATGTACATATAGATGGTTTTATAAATGATAGGATTTTCCCACTATTTCCAATCAGATATATGTTTTTCTAGTGCAGGTTAAAAGATAAGCAATATATGATGTCATACACATCCTTCCATACCAAGCCACCCCCCCCCCCAAATATTGTATTATGTGAAAAACTAAAGGTATGGTCCTAGAAGAAAAGACAACCACTAAGAAGCAGCAATTGGAAAATAACAGTAAATGGTGAGACCTAAAACTAGCTTAGTGACATGGTTATATAACCAATGTAGGTCATACAATATCTATACACTAATAAATATTAATGTTTCTTTACAAAGTTTTTTTTTTCAATATAGATAATGTGCACATATTCAGGACACTTCTATTGCATGGTAAACACAATATTGCTTATTCTGAATTCATCATACAGAATATTTTTGTTAACTGACCTGGTGGGGCATGATAAACATATTCAGTCTTATTGCCTTCTAAAACAATTGAAAAATGTTCACAAAGTGCAGTTGATACTGATGCTATGAACCCAGGATGTAGTTTGCAATAAACAATTCTGTAGTTTTCTGTCAATATCTCCTAAGAAGAACACCAAATATATAACACTTTAATAGTTAAAAAAAAAAACTGAATCTGTGGCAAAAAGTAACAAAATATATGGCCTAAACAGGGCTAAGAACACCCTCACCACTACTAAATCCTTCTGATGCTGCATTGCTCTGGTGAATGCCCGTTCAGGTTAGGTTTCTGCAGGAAGAGAGCATATTCAAACAATCACCTGAATATGCAAAGGATCATTTTTGAAAAATCTGATGACAGCTAGGAAGGAGATGGGCTCATCATAGCTGCAGTTTTGTCTCTTGTTCAGTCCCCTGTTCAGTTGAAAGCCATGTCTTATATATCGAAGCAGTATTTCTACCACATCTATATAGTACAGTTTCCAGCTGTCGTTGGTTCTTAAGGAAGCCGTGGTAGTAGTGTCATCATTGGGATCAGCTACGTGTGCTGGGAACTTAAGGTTTCTTTTTTCAACAAGTCATCGGGGGGAGGTGGGCATCGTGATTGAAAATGGATTTACACTGAGGGACATGTTTTTGGGATTTGTATTTTTTTAATAAAGGACTTGTCACTTTGATATCTTTATTCTTTTTGACAACTTTTTTTTTATGAATCAGTATAGTTACTATGGGCTTCATGAATTTTTAGGGTGACTTCATGCATTCAAAGAGCCTGGTATGCATTTTGGGGGCAACTCTATGCAATTTTATCATTCTTGTTGTGAAATATACATTTTGGTTAGTTTCTTTCCGAATAGATATTCGTAAGAAATGTTCATTATTCGGAGATTTGGATGCATCCAAATTTCCTAATTACAATAGTAACAGATAAATAAATTAATATTGCTGCGCCAAGTGAAAAAATTATTCAATCAAAGTGATTAATTAAATACATATATGAATTCATAAAAATAAATTCAAAGTATATATAATTGTAAAAGCAAATTAGTGCTAATACCAAGTGCAATAAAGTGCAAAACAATTCAAGAGTCCAAGTCCTTGTGACCAAGCGATTTAAAAAAATAAAGTCCCAAAAACTGAGTCAGAATAATAAATGAATAAGCCAGAATGATCAAATTCAAAACACACTATCTTCATCTGTGATCAATACTAAGGTGCAAAGGTGCTCCACACTTCACTCAGGTGCTCCCGGTGACTAGTGCAAGATTTGCAGCTCACCTTAGGGATAGACTCCAAGGAGTCATACACGCAAACAGATATATGGACCAACAGCCTGTTAAATCCTCTCCTTCCACTTCAGCTAACCCTCCGAGTGCGACAGGAACTTAGCAAGAAATAAAGAGGAGAGGGGATCTAGTGCTCTCTGTTATAGCCGCTTTATTTACACTAAAAGGCAGAAATATACTGACGTTTCCTAGCACTTGAGCAGTGCGGGCTTCAAACAGCAGATAATGCTCGGTAACAGAACCTCCCAAGGTCCAACGTACTACGAGTAGGCTCCTCCCCCCGATCATTCTGGCTTATTCATTTATTATTCTGACTGAGTTTTTGGGACTTTATTTTTATAAATCTTTTGGTCACAAGCACTTGGACTCTTGAATTGTTTTGTACTTTAGTGCACTTGGTATTAGCTCTAATTTGCTTTTACAATTATATATAGTTTGAATTTATTTTAATAATTTAATATATGTATTTAATTAATCACTTTGATTGAATAATTTTTTCACTTGGCGCAGCAATATTAATTTATGTATTTGTATTCACTGGTGTTTTGTGTTTAACACTGATTGTTTGCTGCCTTGTGTGTTTTATATATTTTTTTTCATTCAATTACCACCACGTATATGGTTTGCGCTGATTATATTACTATTTTTGTACAATAGTAACAGATTTAAACTAATCTGAAATAAAAAAACAAATTATGTTTGAAATTTGAATCAAATTTGAATAGAATTTGAATAAAATTAGAAAAATAAATTGCATGTAAAAACAAATTTGAAACATAACCATATTGCTAAATTTCCTTCATAGACTATGCGTATTGGTGTTAGAACTTAGCCACCTTCCGAAATTTGAATTTTTAGAAGAATAGAATAGAATAAAACAGAAAATAATAAAATATATAAAAGAATGGAAGAAAAAAAAACAAAAAACAAAGGAATAGAATAGAATAGGGTCCTGGCATAGCAAGTGGCTACAGAGATATTCTAGATAGCAACAGTCAATAATATTACAACAAACAAGACCTGCGTAACTAGTTGAGGGGTTTACCATTGATAGCCAATGAAACCTTTGTAAATTATCATAACAATGCCTAATAATAAAGCACAAACAAGAAGAAGTGCTTTTTTCATGAGATATTGCAATGGGTAATCTATAGCAACCAATTAGATATTTAATTTTTACAACAGTAAACTTCAAATAGCCAATCTGTGATTGATAGATATGAATTACTGTTTTCCGTTGTTTGATCTACATAATGAAATAAGTCCCAAAATTAAAGGCCCAAAATAAAATAAACATTTAAAATACAGTAACCGAAAAACACTGATTACCTTCTTCCAAGTTGTTTTATCCAGAAATCGATAGGAGAAATTATAGCAGATCTCATGCTCATCTATTTCAGATATTACCCCTGTATCCCAGGTAATATTAACAGCATTTGGGCCATAATTTAATATTGTAATGTTAGGCCTTTTAAGAAGAACTGAAAAGAGAACACCATATCTTTAAAAAATACATGATAATAACAAGAATGCTAGGATCTTTAATCTTGATATTGTTTTACTTAAATACTTACAATTTAATGTGGTATTAGTTACATGTATCTGGTAACAAACCTTGATTGATGCCAATAGGAGGATCCATAATGGTACATGGTCTTTATGAGACATTGTTCATACTGGCCCCTTTAAAAATACAAAAAACAAATCTACATGTATTGCCATAAAATATCTATGTCTAGATATTAAGTACAAACTTCCACATTGCAAGCATCCAGTCGGGACATTATCTTCTCTAAGAATAACATGTCACCCAAAGAAGCAGAAGCAGCTTGTTCTAGAGGAAGCATATTCTGTTGCATGATTGTTCTACCAAAATTTCTGAGTGCCTCTAAAAACATACATAAGCAGCATAGGTAGCCAAATTCAATACACTGTAGGGACTGCTTACACATTACAATCCGTTCCCATCCGATTCCCCCATAGAGATGCATGGGGACCTGACAGCTGTGTCTCCGCACACAGCGCAGAGATACAGCTGTCATCTTCCTGCTCAGCAGGGGGTCAGTGGATCGATCCCCTGCTGACATAAACGGATGGATGGACAGTGTGGAAGGGGCCTTAGTGTCAGTGTGAATTTGCTATTCCTCCTCCTCTGTGTGCAAGGGCCCCTCCCCAGACAGATTTGGGCCTGCAAGGACCCCCTGCGTTTTGAGTACAGTACAGATGTCCTTCTAGTGGGTCTCCCCTGTTTCATCTTTCATGCACTGGGGACAGAAATATTAAAAATCGCATCCAGACATAAAGAAACATACCCAAAAGAGGAGCTGGGAATAAAGCAGAGAGACGGTCTGGATGCGATTTTTAATATTTCTCTCCCCAGTGCATGAAAAATGACACAGGGGAGACCCACTAGAAGGACATCTGTACTGTCTGTGCTCAAAACACAGGGGGTCCTTGCAGGTCCAATCTGTCTGAGGAGTGGTCCTGAGCGTGACATGATACAGGAGATGGGTTCAGAGATTGTGGACATGATAGAGATGGTCAAAGGGTAAGGACACAGCTGACAGAAAAGGTTGCTGCTCACCCCCCCACCCTCACAAAAAAACAACACAGAAAAAGCCCAGCTATTGTCATTTCCCCAGAGATGGAGCTGCAGAGAGCCCAAATTCCACAGTAGAAATGTACCTCTGCTTTCATGAACTCCAGCCTCACACGTGCTGCAGAGTTCAGCTGAAGAGATCCCTGCCATATTCATCTTCACCTCTACTAGGCTGCCCACGCCCCCTCTCCGACACCCGCCCAATCAGAGAGAGGCAAACACCACCTGACCTCCTCGCATACTAAATCCATTGGAAAGGACGGAGAAGGCAGGGGGAGGATCTGAGAAAGCTCTGAGAAAGTTAACCTGTGTGTTACCTCAGCGCTGTGGGGGTTTTACAATGCATAGCAGAGCCTAGGCAGCAGACGAGACGGACACTCAGTACTATGCGGCGATGCGATGCCGGCCCGCATAGATGAGAGGCAGAGTGGTGTCACCCTCCCCCCTGTGGACACCCTGGTGTGGCCCGCCCCCCCCCCCCGCACCCCGCTTGTGACGCCTCTGGGCAGGTTGTAATACATCTGCCTTAGTAAGTTAGAGGCTGACCCAGGGTGGGGGAAACGGTTGTTATGTGTGCTCAGTTCCCAGGCTTTTTTAATCCCAGCAAGCCCACCAGTGGTATAAAAAAAGGGGAAGGCCGAGGTCCAGGGTTCTCAGCTCAGCTCGGTTTGCAGTCTTGACAAGAGATTACTGAGCCTTGTAGCCAGTCAGAGGCACCAGGATTCTGGAGGTTATCAAAGCATGGGAAACATCACTATGGTACCTTGCTGAGGTATGCCTGGACAGCCACACAGCTATAGTTAGGATTAGAGTTTGGGCTCGGTTCATATTGGACTGCAATGTTGAAGTCTCCTCAGTAAAGGTGCAATAACTTTTCTAACCCTGGTCTGAAGTTATTCAAAGTGGTACTTGTTTGTTCTGGTGAATCAAATAACTAGGGTCTATAAAGCCCAAAACGGAATGAAGTAACACCAGTACAAAGAGGGTTAACTCGGCAGGAGAAGGAAGAGGAGTGTAGTTGCTAAGAGTAACCAAGTACTAGTTCAAGACACAAAGCAACCAGCGGTTAGGAGTGGTACCTGGTGAGGGTGATAGGTACTCCAGTAATGACGGGGTCAAATGTTTTGGCTACCCCCATAAGGTCAGTTTCCAGCAGCAACTGGAGCATTCATGAGGTCCATGCTATGTCCATTCTGTTATTTGGAGTGAGGTAACAGTGATACGCTGGACTGGTGGAGTGGTGCAGGCTCAACACATCTCTCCTAATGCAAAACCTACCAAGTTACAGTGTGTAATGACATGGGATCATACCTTTTCAGAGGAACTCCATATTTCTACTGCACATAGTGATCAGGCTCATCTCTAAGCCGGCACCTGCCTTAATGTTTGATTTTTCACATGACTGAAGTCTCCGGGCATTGATGAGCATGCTTCACCAAAAACGCACCCCTGCGTGCAGGGTGAAGTAGGCCCTGCCCACATGCATGGTAATTCTTCATGATGTACTTGTCTGCTGCAGTGTAATACCTGGATTTGCTAACTATTAAGTGCTCACTATTGGCAGCCTATGGAGTCATATAATGCTCAGAAAACATTGCATTTCATACTCTCTAGACATCAGCTTGCAGGTTTTTGCTGAAACTTTATATTAGTCAGAAAGAGAGTCCAGAATAATGATGTTTGGTAAAAAGAAGTAACCCACAGAAGCATTATTATTATTATTATTATAAAGGATTTATATAGCGCCAACAGTTTGCTCAGTGCTTTAGAAAATGAAGGCAGACAGTAAAGTTACAATACAATTTGGTACAAGAGGAATCAGAGAACCCTGCTCATTAGAGCTTACAATCTAAGAGGGTGGGAAAAGTGATACAAAAGGTAATAACTGTGGGGGATGAGCTGCTTGAGAAAGTAAAACAGCATATTAATTAGAAGCAGGATAGGCTTCTTTAAAAAGAAGGGTTTTCAGGGATCATGTAAAGATGAATAGATTAGGAGATAGTCTGACAGGTTTGGTAGGGCATACTCAAACTGGTATAGTTCAGCACTAGTCACATCCAGCAGCGCTCGATATGTCATAACATATATAAGATCATATAGTCCTCATAAATGAGTGAAAAAAGTCTTCAAACTTGATCAATGTTCATAACACAGTCAGACAATCCATATGTTAGTGATCCCCGGTGTTTGATGTATGTAATCCGGTATTAACCTTCACCACACCATACGTGACCCCCTAAGAGTGGGCACTCACCAGAAACACTATAAAGATACGCCTGTAAGCATTGGTTGCTTGAACCCTTGACACTCCCGGATATCTCCGCCAGTACCAGATGACCTCCACATACGTGATCCAATTAAGGATCAGATCGTGTCATGAAAATAAAAATGGGGTCACAATAGTGTGATACCGTTTCAAAATTTATTGAACAAAACACTCCAAAGTGAATCCCCCAAATCCAATATGCTTACATTAAAAACATTTTTTTTCGGGGCGTGGCTTGGCACCGGACCTGAATGGCCGCATGGTAGAGAAGCTCTCTGCACTGGGGGATTAAATCAGCTTCTTGGTGTCTCATCTATCACCCCAAAATGGTCAGACCGAGCCGCAGCGCTTCAGCAAGCCGAGTACCACCCAACCAGACGATCCAGAACTTTGGAAACACTCCAGCGATCCTTAGAGCTCAGCGGGAAGGCTTACGAGCGGCCTCACCAGCTCCAGCACCTCGCTCTCCAGAAGTACAGCCTGTCTCCTCCTCACCTCTCCAATTGGGGACGAACATGGCAACTCCACTGCCTAGCCTGGCGGACCTACAATCTGTTGCTGCCGATATAAAACATACCCTGGGATCAGCTATTACGGAGCTTTCAGTTGAGCTGCGTTCTGTAACAGCCCGCCTCACAGAGACAGAGAAGTCCTCGGTCACCCAGGCGACCGCCATTAAACAGCTCCAGCGATCAACTGATGCCCAAACAACACACCTTATCGAGATCAACAGACACTTGGAAGATCTCGATAACCGGGGTCGGAGGCACAATATTCGCCTGAGAGGACTCCCTGAATCGGTGGAACCCCCCGCTCTGACGCAT
Source organism: Pelophylax lessonae (assembly GCF_965119305.1). NCBI lineage: Eukaryota > Metazoa > Chordata > Amphibia > Anura > Ranidae > Pelophylax > Pelophylax lessonae. Next base: position 183,984,477 of record NC_138769.1, read on the forward strand.
GCACTGACCGCCATCTTTAATGACCTACTTGAGCGCCCAGCAGACACTCCAGTAGAATTTGAAAGGGCACACCGCGCTCTCCGTCCGAGAGGAGCAGACAATGACCCCCCGAGAGATGTAGTGGCATGTCTGGTCAGCTATCAAGTCAAGGAGGCTATCCTGAAAAAAGCGAGAGCCCGGGAACACATCTCATACGAGGGATCTGAGGTGAAGCTCTTTCAGGATTTATCCACCATAACCCTGCAAAACCGACGGGCTCTTCGCCCTCTGCTAGAAACCCTGCGTACTAAAGGCATTACTTACAGATGGCGCTTTCCTTTCTGCCTATCTGCATCTTTCCGGGGCAGATCAGCAGCTCTCAGAGTTCCAGAAGATATACCTGCCTTCTGTGAAGCCATGGAAATTCCTATAATAGACCTACCTGACTGGTACAGCACTTTCTATACTCCAGAGCCCTGGATATCTGTGACATCCTCATCCACACCGAAATCCCAACGCCATCGACACAGACGTCGCCAATCACACCCTGGCTCAACGCCCAACCGTGGAAGAGACGATCACCGGAACAGTCCTCGCCGCTCTCCTGCCCAGCAGAGCGAACATATGGATCACTAAACTCACTTTCTCACTCAGCCTGGATGCCAACTAATGTAAGTTTTTCCTTTTTCCCTGCTCTCTCCTAAGAAGCCCCTTACCCTGACTCATAGACTTCCTAACCACTCCATGCTTTCTATAGTTCCTGAACACATTACCCCCATGCCCTCCTGCTTGATCACGAAGCCTGAATACCTTGAACAGAAATTGCAAGCAAATTTTTGTTCCGCTCGCTTGCAACCCTCTCCCCCCCCCCCCTCCGGCCCCCCTCATCGATCTGACTGTGAGACTATTACAGTACTAGTACACTAGCCTACTGCTTATTTCTCTGTACACAAGTCATCACCTCAATGCACCTTAACGAAACACATTATCCCTGACACACTGGAATACCGATGTCAATGACCCAACCCAAGCTGAACTGAATTTATTGCAAGAACTGCCTGACTCCAGAGAAGATGTTCAAAAATCTTTCCAGATCAGATTACTAAATCTGCAACCATAGATAGATTGGTGAGACAACTGATCCTGGTCCCCTGCACTCACGCTGATTGATGGTTGCTGTTCCCACAACGGGATCTGATGTAATGTATGACTTGAGAAGGTTATGTGAGCTCACATAGCCGAATTTAATCACCTCTCAAATGTAGTTCGGTTGGTGGGTGGTGGCCTGGGTGTGGTGGGGATGGGGGGGGGGGTGATAGATGTGAGGGGAGTACGATGAGTAAACATCCAAATACAGAAAATATTATTCTATATGTCTCATCAGATAACTGTAGGATGGTGCTTCTCTATCTTTCTAATCCGACCACTCCATCTTTCTCTCCGCCTCCTCTCCCCTTGTCCTGCCCCCCTTCCCTCCCCTTCATCCCTTCCCTTCCCCCCTCCCCCTTTCCTACCCCTCCCCCCTGTCCTCATGTCCCTACCTCTCCTATTCACCCCCTTTTTTTTTCTCCCCCCATCTTCTTCTCATTCTATCCTCCCCTTCTTGTCCAACTCCTGTTCCCATAATCTATGGGGCTGAAGATGTATACTTTAGCATGCTATACGGTAGAATGTAATATTATATTGCAGTAAGTTACAATTTAAGCTGGGGATTATACATATAGTCTATGAGATTTCTGTAGTCCTCTATAATCCCCTAGATGAAAAGACCTTGATTTTTTTTTCTTGATTAAATCTCGCTTACTCTCTCATTGATATGCAACTATATGTATAGACTCTACAGAACTATATGGTTAAATCAGAGGGAAATCAGAGGTATTGTGTAAAACATACACACACTGATACTAACTATATCCAGGTTTAAAAAAAAAAGGTAAAAAAGAATAAAGAAAAAGGAAAAAATGTACTATAAACGTTAATATGATATTTGCCTGATGCCCCAATTTAACTAAGGATCACTATCAATAAGTCCCAATACCGAAATATTTAATTGGCATGAGGCCATGATATGGTTTGGGGTTAACGAACATTGACTCCATGGGTTACTTCCCCTCCCCCCATCCCTGCCCCTTCCCACCCTTTCTCCCCTCTTTTATCCCTCACCCTCCCTTCCCTCACCCCCTTCTCCCCTCCCCCCATCATGAATCCCTTCCTCCCCTTCCCTCTCCCCTCTCCTTCTCTCCCCCCTTCACCCCCTCCCCTCCCTTCCCATCTCCCATCTTCCCCCCTTCCCCCCATCCCCCTTCCCTCTCTCTTGCCTCCTTCCCCTAAGTCCCCTCCATCCCAATCTCACTCTCATGTCCCCTTCACTGCCCCTACCCTCTTTTGTGATCTGGTTCTATTTCCCACCCACTCAACATTACCAGACCCCACAATCAATCACACCTCGGCATCCAGGCTAATCAAAACTTCAGACCTTCTTTGCCAAGTCTATCATAATTGATTGAATGTTCATGTACTTTTGTTATCCACTGTTAGGTTGATTTAATTACCTCGGCTGTTATGCAATTTTTGTTTTTAAATGATGTTACCTCCATCCTTTGGATTTATTACTCTGCATTATCTACCTTTCACTGATTTGTATCCATATTAAGTTGTTCACTGTTCCACCAGACCTGAACCCAATAAAAACACAGGGGCGTCCATAACCTTATATTACACTTATCTCTAGGCCTCTAGGAGATAAGTATCTCCTTTTGACACCCCATACAAGCTCCTAGAAGAGCCCCTGATGACCATGGCTCCTTAAGACCATTATCGGTTTTTGCCATTACACAAGTCAAGCTTTATCTACTTTTTGAGACACCAAGATAAATTTTTGTTTCCCTACAGTTCCCTGCTATCCCCCAGTTCCGTGCAGTCCCACGGCTATCTGGTTTTTGTTCTAAGACCCCTCCCCGCACCACAACGGGTGGCTGAGCTTTACACAGGGCTCCCGTTGAACATAGCACTAAGTGCGCTTTTCCTCGCCCCTCAGAATAAAGTTTTCCTGGAAATCTTGGTAGGCTTTCTGGGGGCGTTTCCTGCTATATCTTTTCTCTGCTACTCTAAATAAAATCCTTCTTCCCTCATACCTCTACTTTTCTCTTCTTCTTTCCTTCCTAAACCCCTAAACTTCCCCCCGCCTTCTCCCCTCCCTCCCCCCTTCTCCTTTTTTTTTTTTTCTCTCTCCCTAATTTGCGTATTTCTACCTAATCACCCTCCACCATGACCAACCCCAAGTTGGTACAAATACAAAATAGAGTCAAAATCCTCTCACTGAATGCACATGGCCTAAATGTGCCAGAAAAACGTTCACAGACACTATCAGAAGCCCATAGACTACGGGCACAAATTATTCTATTGCAGGAAACCCATTTTCGAACCGGTGACCCAATCTATCTTTCTAACAAACGATACCCCACGGGATTCCATTCCACGACAGAAGGCACCAAATCTCGAGGAGTCTCGATTCTACTTGCACGTCAACTAGACTTTAAACTAGTCTACATCAAAAAAGATCCTAACGGCAGGTTCCTTTTTATAAAGGGACTTCTTGCCTCTCGCCCAATTACAATCGCAAATGTATACGCCCCTAATACCAAGCAGGTGGCCTTTTTTCGTTCAACCTTACAAGAACTTCAGGACTTTACAAATGGGCTTCTTATTCTTGGGGGTGATTTCAATGCCCCTCTGAACCCCTTACTCGATTCTTCCACAGGCACTTCGGTCCTTCCCTTCAAGGCTTTGCGACAGATCACTACACAACTCCAATCCCTCCGTCTCCACGACGCCTGGAGATTGACCCATCCAGACACCAGAGACTACACCTTTTTTTCCTCGCCTCATCAAAAATTCTCTAGAATCGACTACCTTTTCCTATCCCAACCAGACCTTCCTTACCTCTCTTCCTCCTCAATAGAAACTAGTGTGCTATCAGACCACAATCCTATCACTCTTTCCTTGCAGTTTCCGGAAGTGGAAACAAGATGTAAGACTTGGAGACTTAATGCGTCACTCTTAAGACACAATGGTAACTGCAAGGATCCAAAACACCCTGAAAGATTATTTCAGTCTGAATGATACTCCAGATACTACAGTTCTGACCCAATGGGAGGCGCATAAGTGCGTGATCAGAGGAGAATTTCTTGCACTATCGGCAACACTTAAACGAGTACGACAGAAAGATCTTACAGATCTATACTCTAAACTTGAAACACTTGAAAAATCATTCAAACGCTCACAGGCACAATCCACTCTATCAGAATTGACAGCGATACGAACTGAACTGCGAGATAAGCTGGGCTTACAAGCCCACCGCAGACTTGTCCTCTCCCGCAAATTATTCTACGAACAGGGGAATAAAAGTGGTCGCCTTTTGGCGCGTTCCATACGCCCACAGCATGCGTCCTCCCCAGTACATCTTGTAAAAGATGCTTTAGGCAAGGACCACCACTCCAACCCTGACATTGCAAAACAATTTGAGTGTTATTATAGGAAACTATATAATCTTTCGGACTCAATTGCCACTAAACCCTCTCCAGAAGCCAGGAAAGCTCAACTGGACAAGTTTTTCCATGATCACGGTATGAATCCCATTTCCGAATCCGATGCGATCTCCCTGGAGGCCCCCATAACTGGAGAAGAATTACACCGCGCCCTCAAAGAAATGAAACCTGGGAAATGCCCGGGTCCTGATGGGCTCTCACTTCAGTACTATCGTTCTTTTGCTGATACTCTCACTCCACATTTTCTCCGTGCATTTGGGAGCTTAGCCACATCCCCTAACCACCCATCTTCCCTCCTGGAGGCACACATTTCGGTTATTCCGAAATCAGGAAAGGACCCCTCCCTAGTCACCAGTTATAGACCAATCTCCCTCTTGAATGTAGATGCCAAGCTGTATGCAAAAATTTTGGCCAATAGAATACTCCCTTTTCTGCCATCTCTCGTTTCCCTGGACCAAGTGGGCTTTGTTCCCGGCAGGGAGGCGAGAGATAATACCACTAAAGCCCTCAACATTCACCATTGGTTGACAACACAGCAAACCCCTGGGTTCTTTCTCTCTTTGGATGCAGAGAAGGCGTTCGACAGAGTGGCCTGGGACTACCTAATGAAGACCCTGGAGTCCATTGGTTTTCGCACTAGGATGCTCTCTAACATCCAGGCACTTTATACAGATCAAACTGCGAGAGTCAGGGTTAATGGCCACCTGTCGGACGCCTTCCGCCTATCCAACGGCACAAGACAAGGATGCCCACTTTCCCCTATCCTTTTTGTTTTATCCCTTGAACCTTTCCTAAACATGCTTCGCCAAAACCCAAACGTCCATGGAATACAGATCGGTAATACCGCCCATAAAGTGGCTGCGTTTGCGGACGACATGCTTCTTTTTTTGTCGCAACCGCATATATCTATTCCAAACTTATTGAAGGACCTAGAATACTATGGTTCTTTGTCCAACCTCAAAGTTAACCATTCAAAATCAATGGCCCTCAACGTCTCCCTGCCCACTTCTGAGGTGAATCGTTGTCAATCTAATTTCCCCTTCCTCTGGGCAAACACTTCACTCCCATACTTAGGTATACATATTCCCCGTGACCTGTCGCATCTCTATGCTTCCAATTATCAACCCCTCCTGACATCAATCAATACAGATTTAAAGTCATGGAGGAACATCCAGGTATCATGGTTTGGAAGGGCCGCCATCCTTAAAATGTCTATTCTCCCCAAGCTGCTGTACCTTTTTCAAACAATCCCCATACATATACCCGCAGTCTTTCTTTCTTCCCTACGCACTTCATGGCGGACCTTCATCTGGCAAGATAAACCACCAAGAATTAAGTTTTCTCGTCTTACAGCCCCTAAACACAGAGGAGGTCTTAATCTACCTGATGTGATCAGTTATTACAAGGCATGCCTTGTCGGCAGAATAGTTGATTGGACCCTACACGCAGAACATAAAGAGGTGGTAAGGATGGAAAATGTCTGGACATCTACCCCACTACATCTTCTACCGTGGCTTCCTTTGTCAGACATACCTCAATCTCTTAAATTACACCCCTTCATTGGGCCTCCGCTACGCATCCATGATGCATGGCGCAAGAAGATGAGGATTGATCCCCGCTGTGGTCCATTAACTTCTCTAAGGTTAAACCCAGCCTTCCCACCAGGCATGTCTACTGACTTTCTGCGCTCCCTTTGGCCTCACCAGGAGATCCTAGCCAAACACTTTTACAAAGATGGAGCACCCATCTCGTGGGAAAAACTAAACTCCTCATTGCACCCCCCAGGCTTACCATTATGGACATTTTTTCAAATACGCCACTTTCTCTCTTCCAAGGGCTCCCCGGCTTTGTGGTCGAGACCCAAGACACCTTTGGAAAGCATTTGCGAACGCTCCCACCCTCAAAGACACATAATCTCAGAACTTTACAATCACATCCTTGATGCTCCTTCTGCATCCTCTGCTACTTTTACTCTTGCTTGGTCGAAAGACTTACAACTATCCCTTTCTGAAAAAGAATGGGAAACAATCTGCCGCTCACCCCATCGCTCCTCGATTAATGTCACTGCACAAGAAAATGGATACAAAATCCTTACCCGCTGGTATAGGACGCCCGACAAAATCCACAGATTCGCCCCAACAGTCGACAATACCTGCTGGAGATGCAACGACTCTCCAGGTACCATGCTACACATATGGTGGACATGCCCAATACTGCAACCCTTCTGGGAAAAGGTACAAAGAACCATTAAAACAGTCACATCTAGTGAAATCCCCTTCACCCCAGAGAAACTCCTTCTTAACTATTCACCTAGAACCCCTAACTTCTATCAAACTACACTGGCACGGCACATGTTGAACGCTGCCAAACTTTGTGTGCCATGTCACTGGCGCACATCTGACATACCCTCACTCAAAGAACGGTTCCGCAGACTAAATAGAACCGAAGAATTAGAAGAACTGATAGCTATTTCAAGGGAAGAAATTTCCAAGTTCACGGCAGAATGGACGGACTGGATCAGATACAAGGAATCAGACGATTATAAATCCATCATCAGCCCGCCATAATGCGATTCAGTAGATTTTATTATTTCTTTGGAGCCGGTTTCCCTGGGAGAATATGGGCAGGGAAGCTGAGCTCATCTCTTTCATTAACTACACTGCTTATGGATATCCCCCCCTTGATCCTCATGTTTGTAAAACTCCCCCATTCCCTCTTACTTTCTTTTTAAATAAAATTTTCTTTTTTTTTTTTTTTTTTTCTCTCTCCCCCACCTCTCCCTCTTCCCCATCCTCTTCTCTACCTTCCTTTCATCAATCTTTTTCCGTATATCTTTCTTTATCTCTCTTACAAGCTATTTTTTGGCACTCCCACAGACGGTTACCAAGAAGCTAGCTCCCTCATTTCAGACACATGAAGGGAACGCACTCATAAATCGGTTTGGCAATCTCTCTGCCTGTAGTAAAATTTACTCATCACAACTTAGACAACTCAACACAACTCTTTGCCTAAACACCATTCACGGCCTCATCCCTATCTCAAAAGAGTGCTCCCATTTTATATACGTTTTTGTTTATGTCGTTTTGTGTCTGTAACCAAATATTTTCATAAGTTTTTCACAAGCTATTATGTATCTTGTTATCCTGTTATTATGTGGGATCTTTATCTCCCTTTACACTGTATTGTATACAATTCTTGTTACAATTTGCCTTTAAAAAAAAAAAAAATTTGTTTATGGAAAAAAAAAAAAAACATTTTTTTCAAGCAAAAGTAATGGTAATCCAATGCTCTAGCTCAGTAGAAGTCACACAGACGAAACGCGTCAGTACACAGGCATGCTGTTTCCCTGGTAATCCTAAGAGTCGTGGCTGGGGTCCGGATCTCACCTATAGAGGAAGCTGGGAAAGAACCATGCAGCAGTGGTGAGCTGGTCATAACCATTGGATTACCATTACTTTTGCTTGAAAAATTGTTTTTAATGTAAGCATATTGGATTTGGGGGATTCACTTTGGAGTGTTTTGTTCAATAAACTTTGAAACGGTATCACACTATTGTGCCCCCATTTTTATTTTCATGACACGATCTGATCCTTAATTGGAGCACGTATGTGGAGGTCATCTGGTACTAGCGGAGATATCCGGGAGTGTCAAGGGTTCAAGCAACCAATGCTTACAGGCGTATCTTTATAGTGTTTCTGGTGAGTGCCCACTCTTAGGGGGTCACGTATGGTGTGGTGAAGGTTAATACCGGATAACATACATCAAGCACCGGGGATCACTAACATATTGATTGTCTGACTGTGTTATGAACATTGATCAAGTTTGAAGACTTTTTTCACTCATTTATGAGGACTATATGATCTTATATATGTTATGACATATTGAGCGCTGCTGGATGTGACTAGTGCTGAGCTATACCAGTTTGAGTATTTTTTACATCTTTTATAGATTGCTTTTTATTACAGCGGCTGCGATCAGCAAATTTTATGAGGTTTTAAACTTTTATATCTATTGTGTGGTTTTATCCCTTATAATAAGAAGCGCTGGGCGAGTGTTTGGAATTTTCTCTTTGTTTCAACCACTTTTCTTACATTTAGTAGGTTTGGTAGGGAGTTCCAAAGTATGGGAGAGGCTCAGGAGAAGTCCTGGAGGCGAGCATGAGAGAAGATGACAAGGGAGCTAGGGAGCAGGAGGCCTTGAAACATCAGTAAGTCAATTGGAGACTTAGGTAAACACTAATCCATATAAAAAAATCATAGGAAATGCAGCGCTATTGTAGAAGGTTTTCCAGGCATTGGGCCTGATATGGGTCTGCCATTGTTAAAGGTAACACTTCCAACACATTTAAGTTGAATAGCCCAGTGTGAGATTGGGGACAATGACAATCCCAGCATCTTTGGTTTGTTTTGTTTATTTTGTAATGGGGATGGGAGAAGGGAATGAGTGGGATACTCCTCTGGCTCAACTAAGTTTAACTGGAACTCCTTACAGAAAAATGCCTGTTTGCGCTGTCTTGACGCCAGCTGAATGTCGACCAACGCTTCCTGGCTCTTGAAGATACTGTTTTGCTGAACTGTGCTAGAACTTCGACTTTAACACACTGGTTAACTCAGAAGATCCAGGACTGTAATCCACTTGACTCTTGACACTCTGTATAGCTCAAAAGTCCGGTGAACAGCTCCCTCCAGCCCTTCACTGACTGAGGTAGCTACTTGTAACTGTTTGTGCTGCTGCAACTCTCAACACTGTACACTGCACGTTGTACACTTAACTCTTCAGGGCCCAACCGCTGGCACCCCCTTTACACTTCAGGGTCCTCTCACTAGGCACACCCTCTTCCGCTAGCTAGCTCCTGGATCCAAGGGACCTTCACCGGAGGGGTCCCCTTTAAGCTGGGCAGACCCCTAGGGGTAGTTCCCAGTACTCACGAACTTGGAATGCTTTCCTGGAACTGAACCCCTCTTTCTTCACTGGTCCTCGGCACACCGGATCCTCTCTGCAGCTCAGCTCAGCTCTTTCTCTGTACTCTCAGGTAAGTCACCCGAGACACCAGATCCTTTTGACAGGAGGAAAGACAGCCATATTCTCCCTCCTGGGACTCTGCTTCCGCCAAAGATGCTGCGCCATACGCTCCCCTTAAACTTATACCCACTCCCAGAATCCTCTGTGGCAGAATCTGCCTTCTGGGGTAGATACAAGCCTGATTGTGCCTCTGATTGGGTTTCCTCCACTACCCAATAAGAATCCTCTCGTGAAGCCAGTGGGGAGACTCCCCTCTCAGCAGCCACACCTGGGAGACATGAAAGCCCAGCTGAAAATCATGGCCCTGCTTTTAGGCAGCCAAGGCCCAATATACTTTGCCTAGCACCTACCTTGTAGGGTGCTACACTAGTATCAAAGTGTTTGTATGTATGAACACAAAAATGTGATAAAACTGTGGTAAAGTGGAGTCCAAAGGAAGCCATCACAAACACCCTTTCAAACTGACTCTTACCCCCTCTGCATGGACCACCAATGAAGGAGGTCAATCACACTTAAAACAATATATCCCTGGAATGGTAACTCTGGATCCAAACCTCTCCTTGTCAATTGTCAAATGGATTCTGTTCTACTTTAAACATCCTAAAACCCTTCTAAAACAGAGGTCCTAAAATAAACCAATGGTTTGTCCATGGAACCTTTTTGCTTTAAAGTCTTTTTAAATGGCAGTTTTTAAAAATGATGCTTGGAATAGAAGTCTGTTAATACTTGTATGCCCTGTTGCTCATACTGCTATCTTCACTATCTTCAACAGATAACCCTGGAAAAAGGATCTTCTGCATCAGATACACTTCAAGGTTTTTCAGATGCCTGTGGTTCCATTTTCCAGCCTCCACATAACTACAGGTCAGGACACAGTATATAGTGACCGGCAGATGGAACCACAGCATGCAAAAAGAAACATTTCACTTAAAGTGTTGCTATTCAAGGTGAAACGTGTATTTTTATTTTTGTACTTATAAAAAAGTTATGTTATAATGTATTGACATTTTTTTCCTTCCATTTTTTTGTTCTAATAAAAACTGAAATGTCCCTGTCCACTAGGGATTATCCTGGGTGCCTAGGATACAGGAAGAAAAAAAAAAAAGAGTTGCCAGGTAACAAGAAGTTGACATTGATACATGCAAGGTCTTTGCTGACTTACTAGTTTTAAAAGGCATCATTTCACTCAAATAACAGATCTGCTTTAAAGAAGTGTTCTAGCAGTTAAGTCACAGTACCATTACATAATGGCATTTAAACTTTAACAATAATTTATAAAATTCATTATAAAATTTAGTATTATTCGTTTCTATAGAATGAAAAAGAAAATCCCAATATTGAAATATATTGCTTTTTTAAGCTTTCTACCTTTCAAAGACTCAAATGAATGTGTTTAATTCAACTTTTGACAACAAAGCAGTATCAGTAAAATGTAGCAGTGGTGGCAGCCAATCAGAATCTATCCTGAAATGTTTTAGATGTCAGTAAAACACCTTGAAGTTACCACATTTTTCTTTGTACTTTTACTAAATAAACCCAAATGTCACCATCTTCAAATAAAAGGTATTGGTAAGTGGTGTGGTGCTGCACTGTTATATAATGTGTGTGATATTTTCTGGATAGTAAGTCATTATACATTTGCTGCACCGGTATACAGGCTACTGTATATAAACCATGCTGGTAATTTGGAGGCCGACAGATTTCATAAAATAGAAATGGTCTTTGTGATCACTTGTTTTGTTCCCCCACATGATCCAAATCAGGGTGGGCATTTAATATTGAACAATGAGAACCGAACATCTCTCAAGACAAAACAATCTATTATTAATTAGATTGCCTGAGTTCATCATGTCAGGGTCTCCTGGTCAATTTGTGAATGAGCAACCTCAGAATTCTTCAATTCATGATATTTTTAGAAGAAAAAAAACTGTTTAAAAAAAGTCCACGACACAGACATGTGACAAATTAATAGCATTTAAAGTTTCCAAAAATAAAAATTAGGTTGAACCACTTTAACACAGCAGGTTCTCATTGAGACATCCATTTCCCAATGTATAATATCCAAAACCAGAATTTTCTTAAAAACAAAAAAAAAAACAAAAAATAGAGTAAGAGATGATTTAAACCACTGTTATGTTTTACAATTTTACATAACAGGAAGTAAGAGGAGAATTTGGATCAATGCTCTCTTAAGCTGGATACACACTATCCAACTTTTGTGGTTAGATTTCCTTCAGATCTACCTTTTCTATGTAGTGCAAGGGCCTGCCAGATTGCATACAAATTGAAAGTGTTTAGGTTTGACCTCATATTATATGGTTTTGGTAAGTCTAAAGGAAAAAGTCTTCAGAAAATCTTATAGTGTGTATGGCCCTTTAGACAGGTGTCATGGGAAGAGGTGTCCCATTAGAAGATTTCCCTTTTCTCTATTCTTGTTTCAGTAACAACTGAAAATTTTCAGTTTTCTCTTATTTTGAGATTTGGTAGCCATGGTTGCCACAGAGGGTGCAATACCAATATTCCAATAATTTTCTACTCTAAAATAATGAATAAAAATTGTTGCTTTAGCTATATTAATGGGTAAATCATTATTTACTACTTCTAGAGAGAATAGACAGACAAATGTGCCAAATTCTTTTTTTTTTTTATATCCTGTGCCTTCATTTATATTTACAAGCCAATCAAGCTTTTCCAGGTATGCTTGCATAGTTGTTGCAACAGTTTTCTTTTTCAAAAAAGTTTAATCAAATTGATTGAAGGATTGTCCATTTTAAAATAATCTCTGGCAGTTTCATAGTTTATGACTTTAGCCGGACAGCTTGGAACGAGATATATATATATATATATATATATATATATATATATATAAATTTTGGGGTCACTTAGAAATGTCCTTATTTTTGAAGGAAATGTACTGTTTTTTTCAATGAAGATAACTTTAAATTAATCAGAAATACAGTCTAGACATTGTTAATGTGGTAAATTACTATTCTAGCTGGAAACGGCTGATTTTTAATGGAACATCTACATAGGTGTACAGAGGCCCATTTTCAGCAACCATCACTCCTGTGTTCTAATTAGAGATTGACCGATTTTCGAGGGCCGATATGTACCTTCCCCGATTTATCGGAATCGGCTACCAAGGTGACCGATATTGCAGATATTTCGGGAAACTGTTTGTACCGGAGTGATGGCTGCAGCTAGAGGCATCCCCCCTGTACAGGCATCCATAGCCGACGGTCGGCTGTCTTGTAATGACAACCGATGCAGCTGAGAAGCCGCTTGGCTGTCATTACAAGGAGTGGGAGAGGATGCCTTCCGCAACTCGCCCGGGTCTCCTGTCCCACCAGGAGATCCGGGCAACCAGCCTGCATGGCCGCCGGAGACCCGATCAAAGCTGTTTTCGGCTCTAATCAGGTTTCCATGCAAAAACCCGGAAGTGATGTCAAGTGTGACATCACTTCTGGGTACTGTCTGGCACCAGATTAAAAAAAATGACAGCATTTAAACAGTCAAACTTGGTGTTTTGAATGCTTTTAGGTGCAGAAGAGGGGTTTGGGGTCTTTTAGACCTCCAGATCCCTCCACAAGAGTACCTGTCAAAAAAATATATATATATATATTTTTTTTTGTTTTTCAAAAATATCGGCCCATATCGGCTGATATCGATATACATTGACCAAAATATCGGTATCGGTATCAGCAACGAAAAGCAATATCGGTTGATCATTAGTTCTAGTGGTACATTATGTTAGCTAATCGTGTTAAATTGCTAATTGATGATTACAAAACCTTTGTACAATTATGTTAGCACAGCTGAAAACTGTTGCATTGATTAGAGAAGCTATAAAACTGGCCTTCCTTTAAGCTAGTTGAGTATCTGGAGGACCAGCATTTGTGGGTTTGATTATACTCTCGAAATGGCCAGAAAAAGAGAACTTTCTTTTGAAACTTGATAGTTTATTCTTGTTCTGAGAAATTAAAGCTATTCCATGCGAGAAATTGCCAAGACACTGAAGATTCCTACAAGGGTGTGTACTACTTCTTTCAGAGAACAGCGCAAACAAGCTCTAACCAGAATAGAAATATAAGTGGGAGGCCACAATGCACAACTAAGCAAGAGGACAAGTACATTAGAGTCTCTAGTTTGAGAAATAGACATCTCATAGGTCCTCAACTGCCAGCTTCAATAAATGGTACCCGCAAAACGCCAGTTTCAACGTCCATAGTGAAGAGGCGACTCTGGGATGCTGGCCTTCTAGGCAGAGTGGCAAAGAAAAAGCCATATCTGAGATTAGCCAATAAAAGGAAAAGATTAAGATGGGCAAAAGAACACAAACATTGGACAGAGAGAGATTGGAAAAAAATGTTATGGACAGTCGAATCTATGTTTGAGGTGTGTGGATCACACAGAAGAACATTTGTCAGATGCAGAACAGTGAACAGATGATGGAGGAGCGCCTGACACAATCTGGTACTGGAAAAGTGGGAGATTTGTACAAGGTAAAAGAAATTTTGTATAAGGAAGGCTATTACTCCATTTTGAAATGCCATGCCATACTAGTGGACAGCGCTTGATGGAGACAATTTCCTCTTACAACAGGGTAATGACCCAAAGCACACCTCCAAACTATGCAAGAACTATTTAGGGAAGAAGCAGTCAGCTGGTATTCGGTCTGTAATGGAGTGGCAACTGGCAAGCACAGTTAGCAGATCTCTACCCTATTGAGCTGTTGTGGGAGCAGCTTGACCGTATGGTACGTAAGTGCCCATCAAGCCAATCCAACTTTTGGGAGGTGCTTCAGGAAGTGTGGGGTGAAATTTCTTCAGATCACCTCAACAAATTGACAGCTAGAATGCTAGAATGCCAAAGGTTTGCAAGGCTGTAATTGCTACAAATGGAGAATTCTTTGATGAAAGCAAAGTTTGAAGAACAAAATTATTATTTCAAATGACAATCATTATTTCTAACCTTGTCAATGTCTTGACTATATTTTCTATTCATTTTGCAACTCATTTGATGAATAAAAGTGTGAGTTTTCATGGAAAACATGAAATTGTCTGGGTGACCCCAAACTTTTGAACGGTAGTGTATACAGTATCTCACAAAAGTGAGTACACCCCTCACATTTTTGTAAATATTTTGTTGTATCCTTTCATGTGACAACACTGAAGAAATTACACTTTGCTACAATGTAAAGTAGTGAATGTACAGCTTGTATAACATTGTAAATTTGCTGTCCCCTCAAAATAACTCAACAGACGGCCATTAATGTCTAAACCGCTGGCAACAAAAGTGAGTACACCCCTAAGTGACAATGTCCAAATTGGGCCCAATTAGCCATTTTCCCTCCCCGGTGTCATGTGACTCGTTAGTGTTGCAAAGTCTCAGGTATGAATGGGGAGCAGGTGTGTTAAATGTGGTGTTAATGCTCTCACTCTCTCAAACTGGTCACTGGAAGTTCAACATGGGACCTTATGACAAAGAACACATCTGAGGATCTGAAAAAAAAAAAAAGAAAGAACTGTTGCTCTACATAAAGATGGCCTAGGCTATAAGGAAATTGCCAAGATCCTGAAACTTAGCTGCAGCAAAGTGGCCAAGTAAGGAAAAGGTTCCACTCAGAACAAGCCTCGCCATGGTTTGCGAGCATTGCTGTAGAGGTTGAAGGGGTGGAGGGTCAGCCTGTCAGTGCTCAGACCATACACCGCACACACTGCATCAAAATAGTCTGCGTGGCTGTCATCCCAGAAGGAAGCCTCTTCTAAAAATGATGCACAAGGAAGCCCGCAAACAGTCAAGCAGACTAAGGACATGGATTACTGGAACCATGTCCTGTGGGCTGATGAGACCAAGATATACGTATTTGGTTCAGATGGTGTCAAGCATGTGTGGCGGCAACTAGCTGAAGAGTACAAAGACAAGTGTGTCTTGCCTACAGTCAAGCATGATGGTGGGAGTGTCATCATGGTCTGGGACTGCATGAGTGCTGCCGGTACTTGGGAGCTACAGTTCATTGAGGGAACCATGAATGCCAACATGTACTGGGACATACTAAAGCAGAGCATGATCCCCTCCCTTCAGGGACTGGGCCATGGGGCAGTATTCCAACATGATAATGACCCCAAACACACCTCCAAGATGACCACTACCTTGCTAAAAAAGCTGAGGGTAAATGTGATGGACTGGCAAAGCATGTCTCCAGAACTAAACCCTATTGAGCATCTGTGGGGCACCCTCAAACAGAAGGTGGAGAAGCGCAAGGTCTCTAACATCCACCAGCTCTGTGATGTCATCATGGAGGAGTTGAAGAGGACTCCAGTGGCCAACTGTGAAGCTTTGGTGAACTTCATGCCCAAGAGGGTTAAGGCAGTGCTGGGAAATAATGGTTGCCACACAAAATATTGACACTTTGAGCCCAAATTGGACATTTGCACTTAGGGGTGTACTCACTTTTGTTGCCAGCGGATTAGTCATTAATGGCTGTGTATTGAGTTATTTTGAGGGGACATAAAATTTACACTGTTATACAAGCTTTACACTCACTACTTTACATTATAGCAAAGTCACATTTATTCAGTGTTGTCACATGAAAAGATATAATAAAATATTTACAAAAATGTGAGGGATGTACTCTTTTTTGTTTTACAGTATAACCATAAAAAGTTATAATGAGAAAGGAAAAAAGCCCTCACTCTAATTAGTCTGCAGCACATTAAGGTATGTGAAATAAAATATTAAATATCAAATGTGTCACTGCAAAGAGAAAGAATTGAAAAACATAAAAAAAATAGCCCACACTACTATGTGAATTATATATATATCACATTAAAAAAAAAGATAAATATAAAATGAAAAATGTGCAGGACATCTTTCACTGCGGTGTTGTAGGAGAGGCTGAAGTCTTCTTTCTGGATTTGATCAGACCTCCTGTAATTTAAGAGGTCAACTAAGGAAGGTAAATGTTTAACCAATACACATGAGTGGAGGTGATTGTTCAGGATGGAGACTTTTTTTTTATGAAGGAGAAGGATATATTATATTTGGATTCACCACAAATCACGTGTTTGATGGCATAATGATGATATTGACGCATATCAATATTCATTTGACTGATTTGATTTGGAAATGTATTTAGAGATTGTTTTTATAAATTTATTTTACTAACTGGAAAATTGTTGCACACATTTATTTATGTTAGCTGTAAAGTACACAGAATCAGTCCACAGTAGGTTTGTGTAATTTGTCACATAGAGTATGTGATTTTGCTTTTGTTTGGAATACTCATTTTGCACTTGAGCACTGCACTGTTATAATTTTATATTTGAATGAAATAAAAGGTAATTTGTACACCAAATATTGTCATTACACTTTAATCCCATAGAGTTATCCAAAAACATTTTTGAAAAAGTTGTCCTTTAAAAGAAACCCGTACTGAGATTGTATGGAGGTTGCAATTATTAAATTATTCATCTAAAAATATTAGCTGCCTTGATGTCATAGAAAAAATCTGTTGCCTTATTACTTTTTAAATCATTAACCTGGAAAAAGTTGTGCAGATTATGAGGTATGTTTTTACTCTGACTTTATGCTTGCTTGTTTTTGATAAGCAATTAAAAAAAAAAAAAAAAAAAAAACAGTAATGGCTAAGCAAGTCAAACATCTAGAAGCTCAAGAATAGCAGTTCCCATTGGGCTAATTTACTAAAAGAGTTAAGAATATTTACTCAAAAAATGTCTTTAGTAAATCAACATCCATATCTGTCTTTGGACAGGTTTGCTTTAATTTTAAATATACATTTAAATTATCACTAACCTTCACTTTTTCAGCTGCTGTCCAATACATCACCAGAGCCACAGACGGATCTGTATCCAGGTGTGGAATTTCCATTCAGAACTTGTTTTTGCTCTTTATTTTTTGAAGCTCCTGTATGATTGTTGACAAAATCAATCTCTGTTGTTCGTCACTCCAGAAGGGTATGTGCAACTATATCTAGTTCCTTAATGTTGGCTTGTGCAATTCAAACTGAAATTTCACCAAAAAGAAGGAAGTAAAAAAGAAGGAAATGTGTCAGACAGAAAAATACTTGAATGAAATGTGTATGCTGGAAATATTATTTTCCATGACGATGGTAGAACTAAAAAATTATTATGAGTGTTACCTGTTTAAAGCAATGAGTGAACTGAATAAAGCTAGTGCATAGCACCCAAACCCAATCGAAGTCTATAGGAGCCAAATCATATTTTGTTTTCTGGCCTTTTTTTAAGGTCTGTTTGTAAGATATTGATAATAAAGGGCATGTGTAGCTAATAGATATACCATTGCAAAAAAAAAAGTAAAAACATACTATTTTTTCGGGAAGTGTTTTTTTTTTTTTTTTTTTCTTTATTTAGGTATTTTTAGCATATATAGGTTTTTTTTAATAAGGCTAAGAGCAAAATTAAAAAATAAAATTTTTTTAAAATGATTGGGCAATGCCATAAACTTGCACTTCATCATCCCCACCTAACAGCCCAGGATTATTAACTACACACACACCTGCTAACCCTTATGAGTGACTACCAGTGATGCTCTTATACTTCCCCATGCACATGGGTTCTCCATCCCCATGACTAAGCCCCGGGGGGGTGGAGTGAAACATGTTGGGGGCATGACCTAGAGAGAGCCCAGGATGGGGTTGTCACTTCCACCATCACGCAACCCGTGGATGTGCGGCACAAGGGATTCCCTCCTTTCTTCCTTTACTGCATGTGAAGTGGCGTAGTAAAAACAAAATCTATTGCTGCTAAATGAATGTTCCAATCCCTGGCCTCCTTCTGTTTGTAACCAAAGTGGCCGGTGGATCCTGGGTGATATCATTGACCACATCATTGTCCACAAATGGTCATGTGGAGCATCGCTCATTGTGAATTGATGGGCGTCAGGAGACGTGCTTTTTTTGAGGACTAGGGTTATTTTAACCACTTAAGGACCGGAAGGTTTTACCTCCTTAATGACCAGGAATTGTTTTGCAATTTGGTACTGCGTGATTTTAACTGGTAATTATGCAGTCATGTAATGCTGTACCAAAACCAAATTTATATTCTTTTTTCTCACAAATAGAGCTTTCTTTTTGTGGTATATGATCACCACTGGGATTTTTATTTTTTGTGATATGAATGAAAAAATACTGAAATGTTGAGAAAAAATTACATTTTCTACTTTTTCTTATGAAAAATATCCAATAAACTCAATTTTTGTCATACATTTAGGCAAAAATGTATTTAGCTACATGTCTTTATAGTTATAGTGTATATACTGGAATTTAAGCAGCTTTTACTTCTGACTGCCTATCTCATTTCTTGAAGTGCTAAAATGGTAGAGCAGTACAAAACCCCACCAAATTACCCCATTTTGGAAAGTAAACACCCCAAGGAATTTGCTGAGAGGCCTTTTGAGCCCATTGAATATTTCCTTTTTTTTCACAGGTGTTTGAAAAATGAAAAAAAAAAATGTAAACAAAGTTGTCATTGAAATTATATATTGCTCACACAATCCATGGGTATATGTGGAATTACACCCCAAAATACATTCTGCTGCTTCTCCTGAGTACAGAGATACCCTATATGTGAGACTTTTCAGCAGTGTAGCCGCATACATGACCCCTTAAACTAATCACTGCCTTCAGGCTTTCTAAAGGCGAAAATTGTTGATTTCACTCCTCCCTATCTTTCACAGTTTTGGAGGCTATGAAATGCCAAGACAGCAACCCCCCCCCCCAAATTAACCCTTTTTGGAAAGCAGACACCCTAAGCTATTTGCTGAGAGGCTTGTTGAGTATTTTTCAGATCTCGCTTTTTGTCACAAATTTTGGAAAATTGAAAAAATAAAATACATTTTCTTTTTCTTTCTTCATTTTCCAAAATAAATGAGAGCTGCAAAATACTCACCGTGCCTCTTAGCAAATACCTTGGGGGGTCTACTTTCTGAAAATGGGTCATTTTGGGAGGTTTTGTGCTATCTTGGCATTTCATGGCCTCCGCAAATGTGATAGGGTTTTTTTATTTGGGGTCTAGGCCGGAGTGGATTTCGTGCTCCTCCATCTGCCTCAATATTTGGGTTCATCCCTAATATCGAGGCTGACTCTACTCTGCCTATTTGGCAGAGTTCTTTGGGTTTTTTGCACTTGTGGGAACTGGCAGGCCTGTTTCCACCCCTCAGGTCTGGGGGTATCCATTATGTGGATATTCTACAGTCTCCTTTTTCTATTTTTTCCCTTTTTTTCTAAATTGTTCTCTTTCACAATCCTATTCTCTCTTTTCCCTACACCGAGTTAATCCTATGAATGCTAGTACTTTGTTCTCTGCTGCCCAGGTTGACTCAATGTTTCCCCTGATGGATTCCTCCTCACTTTAGAGGGTTAGTTTCTGCTATTTGATGTGCTTCACCCTCTCTCTGATCCATGATCCTAACTGATGCTTCCATGTTCCCCCTATGATTAGCTTCTCACAATGTTCAGGAACTATATTCCCTGATAAATAGTCGTAAACAGTTTCAAACATACCATTTCCAACACTTTGCCTTTTCCTACAAGAGACACACTTCCTCAAACAAGCTAACCCCTGCGCCCGGACCAGAAGGGTTTTCTAAGGTCCTTTCCTCATATTTGATGAGGCTCTTTAACTCCTTTCTGAAGGGGGCTACTGTCGATAATGACTCTAACTCAGCTTACATATTTCTTAGGTTATACCTAAGCCTGGCAAGGATTCCTCGGAATTTTGCAAGTACAGACCAATCTCTCTGATCAATAATGATCTTAAAATCCTAACAAAAATTTTAGCTAATAGATCATCAGCATTTAATAATCAAAACATACATAAAGATCAAGTGGGTTTCATCCCGGGGAGACATGGGCCTGATCAAATCTGGAGGGCCATTGATGTGATCTTGCTCTTATGCTCACTTTGGAATGGGGCGGGGGGGCTCCTCAGGAGGGCTTTCTCTTGTCTTTTGACCTACAAAAAGCCTTTGATACAGTGAAATGGCCATACTTATTCGAGGACCTGTCCAGGTAAGGGTTTGAGCACATTTGCTATCCTTCAATACTTTGGGCTCTATATTGTAACCCAAACGCACGTGTGAGACTTCAGGTCTATTACTTCGACCCATTTTCTATATTAAAGGGCACAAGACAAGGTTGTCCCTTGTCCCCTTTGATCTTTGCAATTGCTATCGAGATGCTGGCAATTGGGAGCAGGAATCATCCTGATATCCATGGGGTACAGTGTGGTCCTCAAACTGACAAGTGCACTCTATTCGCCGACGACTTACTAACCTTTGTTACATTTCCACTAATCTCCACACAAAACATACTAGCTCTATTACATAAATTTGAGAGGGCTTCAGGGGTACAAGTTAACTTTACTAAATCAATGGCACTTGACATCTCTACCCCACCTTCTCTACTTGAGAGACTTCAAAGTCATTTTCCCTTCCATTGGAGCTCATCCTCTCTTCCTTATTTGGGGGTAAGCCTAACGGCTGATGTGATTCATCTTTATAATGCAAATTTTGCTACAATTTAAAAAAAACTGGGTGCTGACTTAGATCCATGGTCCAGATGTGATCTTTCCTGGTTGGGTAGAGTGAACTATGTCAAAATGACCTCATTGCCAAGGTTATTATTCCTCTTTAGATCTATTCTAATCCCAGTTATAAAGTCCCACGTTAATAGGTTCCAATCCTCCAAGATTAGTGTGATAAGATACATTCCCATTTAAAAAATGGCGTTGTTTATATCCTGCAAAACTGAAGTGATACAATGCTCATAGCTTCCAGTATCTTAGGCCATAGAGATGATTGGAGCCATTCTGGCTGATCGTCGGCTGTAAAAAAACTATACCAAACTATACCAAGATGATGAAAAAACCTGCAGGCATCATTCCGGTATAACTATTCAAAGTCCAGCGACATACCAGTACATTGCTGGTCCTTGCTGGGCATATATTGTAAGGTTCTTTTTTTTTTTTTTTTTTAATGCAGCCTGCGGGAAAAAAAGAACCTAACAGATTCCTCCATTCACATCGATCAATGCGGATGAAGAAGTCTCTGCCAGAAAGTGTGTGGTATGCCCACCATTAGACCTCCCAGCATCCACCCACTTCTAATGATAGGCATACATGCAATGTTCTTTTTTTTCGTTCAGCCCATTGGTTTTCCCCAAACCAAAATGGACCCTGGGAGGGGGGAAATTACATAAAATTGGACCAGATGAGTCAAAGAAGGAGAGAGTGTCCAACGCATTTCAAACTTTTTAGTATACAATATTCTTCCTCAGGGACAAAATCCCAACTTCTGCAATATATCAAAATAATTCTCAGAATCAAAAAATCATATATTTAACATTTTCACATATGTGGAAATGACAGAAGAAATACTGCCAATATCTACTGACCACCATTTCCATGTCCTTGCAGAACTCTGCAGAGATGTCCCGGCGTCTCCCACATAAAGTCAACCCATATTCCTATTCCCTGCAGGGCCATTGGGAAAATATGTTTGATATCAAACATATACAAGGCATATACATGGATGCAAATTTTTGATTGTAGTGATTTACGACAGAGTGTGGACAACAGAGTTTATTGTCATAGAAATGCATGAACCGCAAGCTTTTCTCATATCTAGTCCTGGCCATGGCAGCAGAGAACACGGGCATATGATAAATTGGATCAGTGAACCAATATGACAGCAACTCACTCTTTTTAGCAATGCCCATGATGAGGTATAGGCCCAGGAAAGGTTTTAAATTCAGAAACAGTGATATGTTGCCATGCAAATTTTTCTGGCAAGGGTCAAATTTAGGTTTGTGGTGATAAATTGATCAGCATATAAATTGCTTTGGTCCACAATAGATCTGTACAGAACTTCCATGAAAAACAGCTCATACAAACCAAGGGGAGTAAAATTGGCTGTTTCGACCTGAATTCAGGGTTGGCCAGTGAATAGGGGAAGTACGGGCGCTGCAGATGTGGTGAGCTCCCAATCAGGATTTGCAAGTGCATCAGAAAGGACACTATATGTACTCTATGGACCTGTTTTTGAATTCTTGCTGGCTGCGGGACACTACTTGTGCTAGCCACCACACCAGCTTGAACTGCACTTATGGGCCTTGCAACATTACCAAGTGTTACTGTAGTGCTGGTTTGTCTATGACCAGGGTGTACTAGGCCGCTGGTGCTTGCCAGTTCACCAGAAGGTTGAGCGGCACTAGTACCGACACTCTGCTGCATACAAGAACCATGCGATTGTTGCACCTCAGCAACAGAAGAATGGGGTCGTGTACGCCTGACCTTAGCAGGGACCACTACTCCGTTGTGAGAGCTATCTGTTAGGGTGCCCCTGCTTTGTACAGGTTCCAATACTGAGCCTGATTCTGACAGTGAGGCTTCCCCATCACTCTCATCTGTCATGCTCAGAATTGTGTAGGCCTCTTCATTAGTGTACCTCTTTTTGGATGTTTTGGCCAATAAATTTATAGTTACCTAGTGTGAATTACAGGTAAAAAAATCACATGGTTGGCAAGGACTGTTTAAACCACTACCAAAAAATGTAACTGCTAGCGCTAGCAGAGATCTGGTCTGACTCTACTAATGCTGTGGTTTTGTGTGCTGTGTATCGTAAGTGACAGTGATCTGTTGATACTGCACTTCTTGGGGGCTGGGTGGAGGGGCTGAACACAGGTGCTGACAGGTGTCAGGACTGATCCTGCTAACGCTGTGTTTTGGGAACACTAAACTAAACTGTTGGGGACACTAGTCTAGTTCTGATCTGATCAAAGATATTGATCTGTTCAGACACTATACTAGTATAATACTAGTATACACTACTGTGTGTATCAGTGGCAATCAAAAGGTTCAAATGTATTACTAAATATGTGGTGGGCAATCTGACGCTATCCTGGATTGATGCTAACTAACGCTAATGTTAACTGGTGTCACCCGTGACGCTAACAAAGTGATCAGAAAAAAGATCTGTACACTATAATACTGAAGGGGTTAACTGGGGTGATCAGGGGATTAAATCTTTATTAGGGAATAAATGCCGGGTGCCCTAACCCTATCTGGGACTGACGCTAACTACCACTAACTGCTGCTCAAACTAACTGGCGTCACCAGTGACACTAATACAGTGATCAGTAAATTTTATGTACACTGTATATAGTGGCACTGTGTCAGGGAGTGAAAGGGTTAAATGGGGGGTGGTCAGGGGGTGAAAAATGTGCCTATGTGTACTGGTGTCAGTGTAGTGCTTGTGTACTCTTATGCTCTCTACTCTCACGCTCGATCCGAAAAGGGCTCTAGAAGGGGAGATTGCATCATTCATACCTGCCAACTGTCCCGTTTTTCCCGGGACAATCCCGGCAAATAGGAGCCTGTCTCGGGTATTTTACAGTGTCCCTGTTAATCAGGGACATTGTAAATCATTTTAAAAAAAAAAATGTTTTTTTTTTTTTTTTTTAATTTTGTGCCACACAGTGTCGCTCTCACCCCAGCTAGGAGTTGTAGTTCTGGCAGCAGGTTGTCTCTCTCTCTGTGCCCACTCACTCTTCCCGCCTGTCGCACATGTAACGTGTCACCGAAGGCAGGGTGTCAGCATGGTGCACTTTCCAAAATCCACCAGCAGGGGGAGGCAGAGCACCTTCCGACAAGCTGGAGGCCTCACACTCCATTAATTACTACTATCAATAATGTTTTTTTATAGATATAATTTATACACCTGTTAATTGATACATATATATATATATAGTTTTCTAGCTCTAGATAAATGTGTGTACATATCCGTGTATGTGTATGTGTGTGCATATATATATATATATATATATATATATATATATATTGCTCAAAAAAATGAAAACACACCTCAATCCTCAATGGGAAAAATCTCATGCTGGATATCTATACTGGTATGGACTTGGTATGTGTTAGGATGGTATGGACTGGGTAATGTGTTAGGATCTATACTGGTGTGAACTGGGTAATGTGTTAGGATCTATACTTGTATGGACTTGGTAATATGTTAGGAAGGAAAGGATGCCACATTGTTTTATGTAAATGAAAATTATCACCCTACAGAGGGCTGAATTCAAAGACAGGTGAATAAAGTGTGAAATGTGCTCAGGTGTGACCATACAAAAAATGTAATATGTAAATATAAATAAAGTGCAAGGTGTAAATAAGTACAATAAAACCTAATTATACCAGATAGTATAATCGTACTTATTTACACCTTGCACTTTATTTATATTTACATATTACATTTTTTGTATGGTCACACCTGAGCACATTTCACACTTTAGAATTGCAGGGAATTGTGATGAGAATTTTAAACTTTAGGCAGAAGTAGTACAGTAGAATGGGAGAATTATTCCAACTCTGCTACTTTGGCCTCAATTTTACAATTCCCTTTTCAATTTCCTGTAACTCTCTCTTTATGAAGTAGACCCTATAATCTGATAAATAGGCGGAGATTAATTATGCCGAGTGGGCGGAGCTTCAGGGAAGTGGGTGTGGTAAGTAATTGATAGCTGTGCTGCAAAGTGTCCCTGGAAATTTTTTTCAAATGTTGGCAACTATGCATCATTTCCTGTGCCTGTGTTTTCCTTACACAGGCACAGGACTTTCATGTGATTCGTCAGAACTGATCAGCAGGTCCTGGCCATAAATCATTGGCTTTGACCTGACGAGTGATCGGTTCTGGAGCGAATTCAATCACTCGCCCCCTACCCGCTGGCATGAGCGATGTACAGGTATGTCGATTCGCACATCTGAGCCACATTGCCGCAGTGAATCTGCAGCGGTGGGTCGGCAAGTGGTTAATTTAAATACTTTTTTAATGCTGTGTGCTTGATTTACTATCTACAATTTTTTTGTGAATAAGTAACAAGACTTATTGTATACTCCATATTCATTCACAAATATCTGTGGTAGTAATACTGCCACTAAATGAATGACTTCCAGCTACAGGATGGGCGTGACAAACTGGCGAAATCTAGCTATTTAGTTTGCTTCGCAAAACAGCTTGGGTTTGGGTCAGCTTCATGGCCAACCTAAACCCGAAGCTCATCCCTACTTGTCTACTAATATACAGCTAGAAAATACATCTGCTAAAAATGAGGAGCACCTAGCTTGCACAAAGAGATAGGCATTAATAATTGTTAATAAAATATATGAAGATAATTTCAAGTGATAAAAAAATCTGAGATCTGTAGATTGATACGTACAGTATATTTTGTAAACATTTGTGTAGCAAATGGTTTTCGCTAAACTAGCTTATGACTCTTAGTCCCCATTCACATTAGGTCACTCCGACTTAGGGGGCGACCTGAGAAGTCGCGTGCAGTGCGACTTCGGCGCGATTTGCACGGATTTCACATAATGGAAGTCAATGCAAGTCACCTCCAGGTCGCCCCCAAGTAGTACAGGACCCTTTTTCTAAGTCGGAGCGACTTGTGTTGCTCCTATTAGAACAACTCCTGTAATACACAGTGGGAGCGACGGTGCACGACTTGTCAGGCTGACCATGTCGCCTGACAAGTCGTACCAATGTGAATGGACTCTTAAGGTTCTTAAAAGAGACTTTTCATGGTTTTTGTTCAGATTAATTTAAGTTGTTATTTTATTTTTACTCAGTTGGAGAAAACATTTATTTTATAATTAGATAGATATTAATAAGTGCTTATATGACATAGTTTGCAAGGCATTGCTGCTATTGTGCTATTTGCTGGGTGTCCAGTGCACCCCTGTGCCTTTAAGGAGGAGTGGGCTTCCTCCAGGCTTACCTGCCCTCAATCTATCCATTGCTATATATGTGCTCCTATTATGGAGGCTCTCAAGATGTATACAGTTAGGACTGGGGTGCATTATCGTGGGCTTTGCAGCTTACATATGTATTTGCAAATGTGTGCCATCTAAACCCCTGTTTTTAACGTGAGCTGTTAAACAGGACAAAATTAAGTTTGTTGCAGGCTGGCTGGTAAGTTGAGCTGGGAATTGTTCTTAGTTTTTTTGACAAATTTGAAAAAGGTCTTTCATTTTCCTGTTCACCACCTTCTATGCTTTTACTTCCCTTCCCTATCATCTGTGAAGCTCAGAGCACAGTTAGTGCAGCACAGCAATAGAATGTAGGGAGAACAATGCCAGGAGTAGGGGTCATAGGATTGAACAGCCCCCATATAATATCTCTCTTACCCCGTGGATTCCTCTCCCGAGAACTTTTCCCTCCCATGTGATGATGTTACATAGGCTAATAATAATAATAAGTAACTTTAGGGACAAGGTAAGAAAAAGCACTGTTTGACACTTTATGTGGGGAGAGGAGGATATGAAGAAAATGACAACTGCTGTCCAGAGGTGAGCTTTAAGCCTGACAATGTGTATTTAATTTACCTTTTTTCAAAATTGCAATCCTGTGTATTAATACTAGGCACCTGTCTAGGAATTTGCTTACCAAAACTAAACAGGGTATATTCAGAGGGGGTCAAACCAAAACTACTATATAATTAAAGCTGAAATCCAGCTCTAGCTTGAGTCTAGCATAGCTTTACAGGTTCCTCTCCTGTACTATGTATAAAAAGAAAAAAGAAGAGAAAAGGTGATGTAAGGTGCTTGGCATCAGCAGGATATGGGCCATTCAGACTCCGGCAAAGGCATCAGGCGCAATATCTGTGTGTGTATGTGTGTGTGTGTAAAATTTTCTCCCCATGGATCCGATCCCCAGTCCCTTTTATAGCACAAAGGACCAGAGAGTCGGACCCAAGAAAACCCGAAAAGAAAAACCTGGAAATTAAAGTTAACCCCTAACTTGCTGCTGGGGCATCAGTAACCTCTACCTGAATACACGCATGCAAAGGCATCCTGTATAGGGAATCTCAAGTAATGTAAGCAAAGGGGTGAGGTATTGGCGACATCGCTGATCAAATATGGATATTACTATAGACCAACTGTGGTTGTGTCCATACTTGGTCAGAGATGTCACCACATTACCTGGCTTCTTGTATATAACGTTCTGAAGAACTGACATTAGCAGCAGGAGTCCTCTGTGCCCCCTTGACCTTAAGGTGAATATCTCTACACCAAGTTCATTATATGAACCATTTGCAAAGCAGAGAAGATTAACACCGATCCAGGCATTCTGTAAAGATACTTTGCAGCGTGGTCCGCCACCAGAGGAACATTTAGATGAAGGAGAGATTGGCAGCACTTCCAGGGAAAAAAACACTTCTTTATTGAAACTTCATAAAATCAGCAACATGACACACACGATATGTACTAGGTCAGCAAACATGTTTCACACTTCTTTGCTTAATCATTGCTGATAGCCCCTAGTATGCTTGTTCCTTATAAACTCTGACTGACAGGTGTGATCCATTGATGAATTGGATCATCACACACCAACAATCTCCACATCGGCAGCCAAAGTCCAACTGAAACAGCGACATTTGTTTATAAAAAGCACTTCTGGCATAAACCAAATATACGTGTGTGTGTGTGTGTATATATATATATATATATATATATATATATATATATATATATATATACACACACAGCATCTCACAAAAGTGAGTATATCCCTCACATTTTTGTAAATATTTTATTATATCTTTTCATGTGACAACACTCAAGAAATTACACTTTGCTACAATGTAAAGTAGTTAGTGTACAGCATGAATTACAGTGTAAATTTTCTGTCCCTTCAAAATAACTCAACACACAGCCATTAATGTCTAAACCGCTGTCAACAAAAGTGAGTACACCCCTAAGTGAAAATGTCCAAATCGGGTCCAATTAGCCATTTTCCCTCCCCAGTTACTCATTAGTGTTACAAGGTCTCAGATGTGAATGGGCAGCAGGTGTGTTAAATTTGGTGCTATCACTCTCACTCTGTCATACTGGCCACTGGAAGTTCAGCATGACATCTCATGGCAAAGAACTCTCTGAGGATCTGAAAAAAAGAATTGTTGCTCTACATAAAGATGGCATAGGCTATAAGAAGATTGGCAAGACCCTGAAACTTAGCTGCAGCATGGTGGCCAAGACCATACAGCGGTTTAACAGGACCAGTTCCACTGAGAACAGGCCACATCAAGTAAAGTGCACATTCTCAGCGTCATATCCAGAGGTTGTCTTTGGGAAATAGATGTATGAGTGCTGCCAGCATTGCTGCAGAGTTTGAAGAGGTGGGGGGTCATCCTGTCAGTGCTCAGACCATCCACCGCACGCTGCATCAAATTGGTCTGCATGGCTGTCATCCCTGAAGGAAGCCTCTTCCAAAGATGATGCACAAGAAAGCCCACAAACAGTTTTCTAAAGACAAGCAGACTAAAGACATGGATTACTGGAACCATGTCCTGTGGTCTGATGAGACCAAGATAAACTTATTTGGTTCAGATGGTGTCAAGCGTGTGTGGTGGCAACCAGGTGAGGAGTACAAAGACAAGTGTGTCTTGCCTACAGTCAAACGTAGTGGTGGGAGTGTCATGGTATGGGGCTGTATGAGTGCTGCCGCCACTGGGGAGCTACAGCTCATTGAGGGAACCATGAATGCCAACATGTACCGTGACATACTGAAGTAGAGCATGATCCCCTCCTTTCAGAGACTGGGCCACAGGGCAGTATATCAACATTATAAGGACCCCAAACACACCTCCAATATGACCACTGCCTTGCTAAAGAAGCTGAGGGTAAAGGTGATGGACTGGCCAAACATGTCTTCAGACCTAAACCCTATTGAGCATCATCTGTGGGGCATCCTCAAACAGAAGGTGGAGGAGCACAAGGTCTGTAACTTCCACCAGCTATGTGATGTCGTCATGGAGGAGTGGAAGAGGACTCCAGTGGCAACCTGTGAAGCTCTGATGAACTCCATGCCCAAAAGGGTTAAAGCAGTGCTGGAAAATAATGGTGGCCACACAAAATATTAACACTTTGGGCCCAATTTGGACATTTCCACTTATGGGTGTACTCACTTTTTTTGCCAGCGGCTTAGACATTAATGGCTGTGTGTTGAGTTATTTTGAGGGGACAGCAAATTTACACGGTTATACAAGCTGTACACTCACTACTTTACATTGTAACAAAGTGTAAATTCTTCGGTGTTATCACATGAAAAGATATAATCCATTTTTTACAAAAATCTAAGGGGTGTACTCACTTTTGTGAGATACTGTATATGTAAAGTGTGCAAGCATTTATACCTCATAAAGAAAAACATATAAACAAATGAAAGAAAAAGGATATAACACAAGAGGGAAAAACATACCAAAAAGAATAACCACAAGTGACCTATAAATATACTCCTTGAATAATACAAAATATCCTTACCAAAAAAAAAAAGAAAAAGAAATTAAAAAATATAAAAAAATGCGGAGATTATGATAACATAAAAAGGAGTATACATGTAAAGACCCATATAAACGCCTCAATATAATATTAGTGATACTGTGACATTAATTGCTAGTCACTCAAAATTGCAACACTAAAGGTGAGTCTCTGGATATCTATGAACATTGATACCAACATATCCACAGATATCCAAAGAAACATTTTTTTATATATATATTTTTATAGGATAAGGCAAAAACCATATAGGATGATATTCAAACTTCCCATATAAAGTAAGAGATAACCTAACCAAATCCATAATTTGGGCAGCCGCTAAAAAAAAAAATATAGATAACCTCAACAGGGAAATATGGAAGGAAGGAGGGAGGTTCAAAGGAACCCATACCACGTTCATTCACAAAAATGAGAAACGTCCCACTCAAAGTTCAACCCGAAAAGGGATACGAGTATGCAAATAAAAAATCCAATGCACCTCTTTCCTACACAACAACCTAAACAACCTGTACAGAGACCAGATTAATATCCCCAATATGATATCCATTAAAGTGGCTTGCCACATTGGTTGACTTATAGGTCCTAATATTATTAAGATGCTCTCAAAAACGATCTCTAAGCCTCTGGCTGGTGTGTCCCACATATTGTAACTTGCATGTTTTGCATGTAATGACATACAGAACATATTTGGTATTGCAGTTAAAGAAATGTTTCAGCTCTTTGGATTTATTGTTACTACTTGAGGATACAAGCTCCCTTCCAAGAAAATGGGAACAACAGGGACAATCTCTTGCTCCACATTTATAATTTCCTTTGAAATTTAAATAGGTTGTAGTTTGCCTAGGGGCAGACTAAAAAAAGCTTGAAGAAAGGGAATTGGCCAGGGAGCATGCTCTACTAGGTATAATATTTATACCCTGTTGGACAAGGATTCATCCTCATACAAAGAGTGGTAAGTATCTCCTAACTATATCCCCAATTTGGTGAAACTCCTGACTATAGGGAGTCGCCAATGCCGGCTTACTACCAAAATTGGTATGGGGTTTATGAACCTTCTTTAAGAGATCCTCCCTATTCTTGGCTCTTGCTATACCATATGCCTCGCTAAACCTCGCTAAACCTGTCATAAAGTAGGGCCGATTCTTTATCAAAATCCGCACAATCGCTACAAATCTGACCGATGCGTATAAACTGTCCAACTGGTATACATTTGATCACGTGTTTAGGGTGACTTGATTGTGCCTTTAGGAAAGTATTTCCAGCCAATTGCTTTCTATAAAGTCTAGTGATAACCTGGTCTCCTGATGCTACTAAAAGGACGTCCAGAAACAGGATCCCTCTCTCCTCCATATGTCCCGTAATCATTACATTGTTATTATTCAAATTTAAAAAAGGCAAAAAGGATTTCAGGTTGCCCATCCTCCTATCATAAATAAACAGGAGGTTATCTATGTAGCTATGAATGAATGTAAGGTTTAAAAGGATTTCTATCTCTATAGATGTGGGACCGCTCCCACCAATCCATAAATAGGTGGGTGAGTGAGGGCAAATATTTTGCCCCCATCCTGGGCCTACATCTCTGGAGATAGAAGGTGCCATCAAAAATAAAGTAATTGTGTGTAAGCAGGTATTCTAGAATCTCCTAAACAATTTTTCATTGTAGGACAAATCGCAAGATAATCCAAATAGAACAATATGGCTTCTATAGCTAAATTAACACTATATGGACAACTTATGTATTTATGCATGTTAATCATATCTCCCCTTAATCTCCTCTTCAGAGTTGGTGAACAGTTTGAGCCAAGCAAAAGATCGGCCCGAACATCGCCTGTTCACCCATTCGATGAACACCCAAATTTGTGGGGCACTTGTCGGGATGTTTTGCCAAATGACTGCTGGTCAGGTGCAGGGCTTTGCCGAATCAGGGTACAGAGCACTGTCAGAGCCATGATTGGACAAACTTATGATGACTTTGCCCAACCATGGCTCAGTACTCATAGTCCCACCCCACATTATAAAGGGTTCCTTCGCACTGGAACCTTTTGTAGTGTGAAGTTGGAGATAGAAAGAGCAGGGCTCAGTTTACTACTAGTGAGTTAGAGTGTGGCATGTTAGTGTAATGTTAGTGTAGTGTAAGTACAGTGTGAGTATAGTGTGCCAGTGTAGTGTCAGTGTAGTGGGTCAATATAATGTGTTAGTATAGTGGTTGAGTATAGTGTGTTAGTATAGTGTGAGTATAGTGTAGTGTGTCAGTATAGTGTGAGTATAGTGTGTCAGTATAGTGTGAGTATAGTGTAGTGTGTCAGTATAGTGTATCAGTATAGTGTGAGTATAGCATGACAGTATAGTGTAGTGTCAGTGTAGTGAGTTAGTGTAGTGCAGTGTTTAATACAGCATTACATAACATTTAGTGATTTTCTGGGGGGTTTTTGCCTCTAATTTTTAAATTGCCAGCCGCAGTTTTTTCTGACTGTGACACTTGTGTTCCCTCCTTTTTATTATTTTATTTTTGTAATTTTTTTACATTTCTGTCAGCAGACGTTCTCAATTTACAGTGCAACAAACTTCACTTTCCACTCCCCATCATATTTGGCAGGCCAACAATTTCAGTAATTGGCAACAGGCTGCCTTATTTAAACACCTCAGCAGCACTGTGTCTTTGCTGTCTGATCTGCAGCTTCTCCTGTGTTCCTGAACCTGAAACCTGTTGTATCCATTTTGATTCCTGTTTGATCTCCTGGCTTGTCCCTCACCTCGGCTTGTTTGTGACCACTCCATTGCCTTATCCTTGTCTGTTTATCTGCCACCGGATCCAGACTTGTTCACCTCCTGGCAGGGCAACCCCGAGGACAGCGACCTGGTGCTATACACACAGCAAAATCCATCCTCACCATCAGAGGCTCTGATGAAGACCGGTTGCCACTTAGATTACACGCCTCGGGTTAGACTGAGTCTACTGTCCCCTGACTTGCAAATTGGATGCGGGAAAAAAACCCATCCAATTCACAATAGTGTGAACCCAGCCTAAATGTCTTTTTTTTTTCTTTATAAATGTCGGTTTTGCTGCAGCAGGTTCTATACATGGCATAGATGCTCCAATTTACAGGCAGACTAAGGGGACCCACCAGACACTATATTTAAATACATTTTTCCTTTTTATTGTTTCACTTTAGGCATCATTAAAACTAATGCTCCTTTAAAAACAATCTTTTTTTGAAAGTTGTTTTTGCATTGGTACAGTACCCAGGCTCCCATACCTTTTTATGGGCAATAACTTGCATATGAGCCTTCATAGGGACTTTTGATTTTTCAAGAACAGGTCCCATAGATTTTAAAAGGGTTCACAGTTCGGTTCTGAACTTTTGCGATGTTAGAGAGTTCTGGCTCAAACTGAACCGGGGTGTGGGGTTTGGTCCATCTCTACTCCTCATCTCAAGAGAGAAAAAATTCAGTTTGGCTATTCTTTCCCCATAGCTGAGCTCCTCCATGCCTCTTATCAGTTTGGTTGCCTTTCTCTGCATTTTCTCCAGTTTCCCAATATTCTTTTTGTGAACTGGTGCCCAAAACCAAACTGCATATTTCAGATGAGGCCTTGCTAATGATTTGTACAGGGGCAAAATTATATCTCCTTTTCTGCAGTGTATAACCTATTTTAATACAAGAAAGGATTTTTATTGCTTTGGAAACCACAGCTTGGAATTGCATACTGTTATTAGGCACATGATCTACTAGAACATAAAAGAAATTTTATTTGCATTTTCAAAATACAAACCACGACACAAAATAAGTAGAAAAAGTACAAATCGTACAACATCATGTGGCCTAGGTGGCATGGACAAATGATATTACACACTGTCAACAATGTCTAGGACCACAAAAATAGGGATGGGGGGGGGGGGGGTAGGACCTGTAAGGAGAGAGAACATTAGTACATACAATGGCAGGCATCTGAAATCCTGTAGATCCCCAACCTGAAACCACAAAAGTTTGTTAACTGAACTTCCAGTGCGGATTAGACTTGTGCATATTTTCGTTAAGGGTAAGATTATCGTTCAAGCAGATATCGTGGACAGAAGGATGAAGAAAAAAGGAAAAATGAAAAAAAAGGGGGGGGGGTGGAACGTCAATCAAGGGGGGAGGTCGTATCCGAGAGTGTAAGCGAATGGGCATGTAATGGGCTACCTGGAGACAGGGGCATATTTAGGGTGTCCTTGTATGCTGACCATTTCCTCCAAAAACGCAGAGGGTCAGCTTTGGTGATTTGTATATCCAGGTGTTCTTTGGTGTAAAGGGCTCTCACATCCGAATTAACTTCCTGAATAGTCTGAGGAGTGGAGGAGGCCCAGTTTCTCAGTATAACCCTCCTAGCTATCATGTAGCACGTTATAATCCAGGGTTTGTGAGTAATGATAATTGAGGTGCGAGACTTGTCATGGGGGTGTGGAGAGATGAATGGAGGTGTATCCATATATCCAAATAACAAAGAGAAAGGGCTTCTTGTGGGTGCTAGTCCTGTGACCTTTAGCACAAAAGCTTCAACTTGGTCCCAAAAGGATGATATCCAATGGCAAGACCACAGTCTATGATGAAGGGTGGGGCGATTCAAAAGGCACCAAGAGCAGGCCTGGAAGGAGGAATGGAGAGGCAAAGAAGAGAACGGTGCGTAGGCATGATGGACAATTTTCAGCTGCTGCTCCCTACAGAATTTATTGCATATGAATGTGCATGTAGAGTTAAAACCAGCCAAAATGTAGGGTTTCGTTTCAGTGCAGGAGAAGGCTTTGTGCCAATAGGTATGTACAGAGTCTTTTGAAGTCGATAGGAGCACGTTTTGAATGGGACGATATATATGCGCGACAATTATAAAGGTTCCTTTTGCAGGATCGGATCCAGAGGTGAGATGGCGAATCATGCGACAGTGTCCATACAAAGAGATTTAACATAGGCCACAAGCTGGTAGATGTATAGGTAATGAGTTGGCGGAATCCCATATAAATTTTGGAGTGACCGGAAGGAATAAGGAGAGCATAGTGTGGGGTCATATAATTGGGCAAAGTATTTCAGGCCCCTAGAGGCCCATAAAGCATAGACCAGTTCAAGACACAATGATCTCAAGGCAGGGTTGCCCTTGATGGGTAAGTGGGGAGAAATCAATTGGGGGAAGCGCAGTTTTTTCCTGAGCTCCCTCCAAGCCACACGGGTGTCCCTCAAGAGAACATTCTGACGTAGAGGGAGTGGTAAGTCAACCAATTTACAATGGAGTATAGCTGCTAGATTAAAAGGGTTAACCAACTGGGATTCTATTGAGAAATTTGGGAAATAAGAAGTGCCATGTATCCAATCCGCTCCTACTCTCAGTAAACAACAAATATTATATGTCTGGAAAATTCAGACCTCCATTGTGCCTGGGGGGGGAATAGTTTATGTAGGGCTATTCATGTTTTTTTTGCAGACCAGAGGAAAGTGGAAATAGACTTGTGGAGGTGCTTGATGTCGACCGGTTTGATGAGAAGGGGTAGTGTTTGCATAAGATACATCAGTTTGGGTAAACTGACCATCTTGAACAGATGGCATCTACCAATAAAGGAAAGGGGGAGTTTGGCCCAGCTATCTAGTTCCTTGGTTAATTTCCCTAGGAGAGGGGTGTAGTTCAAATGGTAGAGAGAGGCTGGGGATTTGCCAATATTTACCCCTAGATATTTGATGTGTGATGCGGCTATACCAAAGAGCGAAGAAGAAGTCCAGTTTAAGGAGTGAGGGGCGCCCAACGGAAGGATCTCACTTTTCGAATAGTTTATGCGGTTTCCCGAGCAGAGACTGAAGCGGTCAAAAATATATTTTATGGCGTGGATGTGGTTGGCAGGATTGGAGGTGAAGAGGATGATGTCATCCGCAAACATTGTGGATCTTATTTCTTCCTGGCCTATAAAAACACCGGTTAGGGGGGCATGGAATGTCAGGTAGCGAGATATGGGCTCAATAGCAAGATTAAATAAGAGCGGCGATAAGAGGCAGCCCTGACGGGTACCCTTGTGTAGTGGAATGGAACTGGAGATATGTTGGGGAGTGACAATTTTGGCGGTGGGGGACGCATACATTGCAGGGATTAGGTGTAAAAAGGGTCCAGAAAAGCCAAATTTTTGAAGGGTAAGGTGAAGCCAATGAAAGCTGACATTATTAAAGGCTTTTTCGGCATCGAGTGTAAGTATGGCAAGTGGAAAAGACAGGGAATAATCAGAGCCAGCCTATTTGCAACTATTTTAGATAACAGCTTCGCATCTAGATATATCAAGGATATTGGGCGGTATGAGCCACGTTCGGTAGGGTCCTTGCCCGGCTTGGGGATAAGTTTAATAAAAGCCTGTGTTCCTGTAGGAATATATTTGCCGCCATCCAGAATGTATTGAAATAGGGTAGTCAAAGTGGGTGAAATCAAGTGTTTGGTAAGTTTGAAAAATTCTGAGGTGAAGCCATCTATGCCAGGGGCTTTGCCGGGAGAAAGCGAGGAGATAGAGGAAATAACTTCCTCTGGAGTGATGGGGGCATTTAGTTTGGTCAATTGTGTGGGTGAGATCATGGGCAGCTGGACCTCATTCAGAAATCTGTTAGCCTCCATCTCATCAATAGGGTCTGAGGCGTATAAGCGTGTATAGAAACATTCCAGAACAGAGGTTATGTCTTCAGGAAAAGAAGTCAAGACACCCAAGGGATCATTAAGGGCGGTGATGTGAGTAGGGGTGTGGGGGCCTTTGCATAGTCTAGCTAATAACTTCCCTGGTTTGTTCCCAAATTTATGATAGTGGATGTCTAGTGCTGATTTATGAAATTGTTCCAGGGCCAGTGCCAATTTATCAAACTGGAGTTTAGCTGCCTTCCACTGAGCCCTGTGCTCTGGGGAGTGTTGCTGCTGGAGACGAGCGTGATCCTGTTGCAAGGTCTCACTGGCCTCCCTGTACTGCAGGGTTGCTTTCTTCTTGTATGAGGAGGCAAAAGCTATAATGCGACCATGCAAAACTGCTTTGCCCATCTCCCACAGAAAGACCGGGTCATTTGTGTGTTGAGCGTTGTCAGCCAGGAAGTTTTCCCAGGTTTCCCGAAGGATAGACAAGAGGTCAGGGTTGTTTGGAAGGTAGGAGGGAAATCTCCATGGTTTAGTGAAAGATCGGGGGGTGAAGAGTGAGAAGAGAAAGGAAATCGGAGAGTGGTCAGAGATCACTAGATCAGAGATGAGGGGTGAGTGTAAGGAGTTGATCAGTGTGGAGTTGCTGAAAAAATAATTGATTCTAGAAAAGGAGTCATGTGGGGGAGAGTAGTAGGTATATTCCTTACCAGTGGGATTGGCCAGCCTCCAAATATCTATGAGATGAAGACTATCTACAAAAGGGGGAAGGGGAGAGGCGGGGACAACGGCAGGGGCCCGAGCACGGTGCAGGCTGGCGGACCTATCTGTCAAGGGGGACATTGTTGCATTAAAATCGCCTCCAAGTAGCATAGGCTTGTGGACGTGAGGCACCATGAGTCCAGTCAAAGTCTGAAAAAAGGGGATGGAGGAAGGTGTAGGGGCATAGACATTAGAGAGAACCAAAGAATCAGTATCTGTACCTAATTGAAGGATCTGGATTCTGCCGTCCTTGTCCGTATATAGCGGAGTAACATCAAGTGTAACTCGTTTGTGTATGAGTAAGAGGACCCCTGATTTTCCTCTGGGTGAGGCAGAGCCAAACACTCTACCCATCCAGAGTTTCCGCATACGGTCGAAGTCAGAAGAAGGAAGGTGTGTCTCTTGGAGCAGTGCTATGTCGGTGTCTAGGAGCCTCAGATGCCTCAATATGTTCATTCGTTTGTGGGGAGAACTGAGGCCCTTGACGTTCCAGGATACTATCTTAAGGTCAAGGAGGTTTTTCCCCAGAAGACCTTACAGAAAAGTATAATAAGGCTAACAGTAGGGGAAGGGGCGACTTCACGCTTGAACGTAGGATCAGTGTGGGAAGAGAGAGGATGTACCCGGGATGTATAATATCAGGAATGGATTGGATACCAGGCCATAGGGGATGCAATGGTCCTACAGTAAACGCAGAAAAGACTATTGAGAAAACTAAAACAGAAACAAAAGCAGGAACAAAACAGCAAAAAAAACTTAGACATACCATAGTGCAATGTAGCTTCACCTTTTTCCACATGGAGCTCAAATCCCCGACAGCGTTACCGATGCAAGAACTGGGTGCGCTCGCTAACACCCTCATTCACTGCGCACCAGGATAGGAAAGACGTGAAACAACCTAAGACACAGGATGAGGAACAAGCAGCGAGAGAAGTCAGGGACTCCGTTAAGGCTGTGAAGGTACAATAACAATACATAATGTGTATATACAATTTCTATCAGGTGCAACATTATACTGCTCAGCATACCTACATACCACAGCCAAAGAAGGACTTATCAGGGCCGCCAGGTAACTCAAAGAAAAATTAGGCTGTGTCATCAAATAGCAAATAAAACCATGGGAGTAAGGTTGCATAGAGAAGCAATGACCCTCCGCTTGTGGGGGTGCCCTGGGTGTCCAGAAACATGTAAAAGGAGATCAGCGGGGCCTGTCTCTATAGGAGGATTTGCCAGATAGATGTGCTCTCTTAGGTGATTACTTGCGGCGGCTGTGGAGATCTCTGTTAGAGGGTGAGAGGGAGGGAGCAGCAGAGGACTGGACGTCCATAGATAGGTGCAGATGCGATTTGATGTAATCCATCGCTTCATCCGGGTGTGTGAATGATTTTGATTCCCCAAATTGATCCGTAAACCGGAGAGTAGCAGGGTATGCCAGTTCGAACTTTAAGCCTTTCCGATATAAAGCGCTGCAGGACGGTTGAAAAGCCTTGCGTCTTCGGGCCACCTCTTGAGAGTAGTCAGCAAAAAGTAACAATTTGGCGCCATCCAGGGAGAGTGACTTAGCGTTTTTAAATTATTTCAATATGGCCAGTCTGTCAGCATAATTTAAATAGCGCACAATAACTGGGCGAGGGGATCTGCGATCATTGGAGGGGGATCCCAGGCGATGTGCATGCTCTATGGTGCATACATGGCTGATAGCCAGGGCCTGCGGAATTCGCAGGCTGCAAACATCAGGGAGCAGACCCACATTAACAGATTCTGGCAGCCCGATAATTCTCAGGTTGTTCCTGCGGGACCTGTTTTGTAAGTCATCAATCTTGTCTAGGAGGCATTGTTGCGTCTGGACATACCTGGCATCATTGGTGAATGTAGACTGTAATTCGTCTTCCAGATCGGACATTCTGTGTTCCACATCCGACAATCGCCTGGCCTGGTTACCCAGCTCTTTGCGGAGCTGAGATATGCCTGCTGCCACCGCTTGCTCGACTGCCTCTGAGATAGAAAGAGACAGGATCGGAGCTACCACCTGTGCCATTTGCTGGCATTGTGGATCAAAGTGCTGTGTCGGCTGCTGGTCAGGAGGAGAAGGAGCGGAGCCTTCCACGATGCTCACAGCGGCCATATTGCCTGAGGGGATAG
This sequence comes from Pelophylax lessonae, assembly GCF_965119305.1. Classification (NCBI taxonomy): domain Eukaryota; kingdom Metazoa; phylum Chordata; class Amphibia; order Anura; family Ranidae; genus Pelophylax; species Pelophylax lessonae. The sequence goes on from NC_138769.1 coordinate 184,023,926, forward strand.
GCGCACACTGAGGCTGCATGTCGGAGTCAGGTGTCTCACTCCCTGCTCATGCGGCGCCTGAACCGGAAGTCAAATGGTTCTTTTAATAAAAGACCCTATATCATTTATAAATATATTAAAAAGCAAGGGTCCCAACACTAAACTTTGGGGCGCACCACTAATAATCTTAGACCTTGCAGAATATGAATCATTAACCCCTACTCTCTGAATTTGGTCTTTTAGACTGTTCTCTATCAATTTACTAACTGATTTTTACAAGCCTGTAGTTAACAAATATGTTACCTTACATATTAGCCATGTGTGGGGAACTGCATCAAACGCTTTTCAAAGTATACCATGTTCACAGCCACCCCTCTGTGCAAGTTTTTGCTCACCTCCTCAAAAAAACAAATCAGATTTGTCTGACAACTTCTGTCTTTCATAAATCCATGCTGACGTTTTCTTAAAATATTGTTTTTTCTTCTAGCAAAAACTCATCTAAACTACTATGTCTATAGTTACTTGGTAAAGATTTTGGCCCCTTTTTGAATATAGGCACCACATTGGCCTTATGCCAATCCATAGTGGTTCTATGCCAGCCACTAAAGAGTAATAAGAGTCCCTAAAAAATAAAATAATGGCTTTGAAATGACAGAGCTCAATTATTTTAGGACTCGTGGGTGTATGCCCTCTGGTCCAGGTACTTTATTCACCTTTACTGTAGCTAAATATTTCTGGACCATATCAATTTTGAGCCATAGTGGATTATTTGGGGACTGTGTCAATATTATCCTCATTATGAAAATGAGCTCCCTCATGCTCCTTTGTATAAAGCAAGCTAAAGAAGATATTTAATAAAATTGCCTTCTCTTTGTCCCCAGCCCCCCACTCTAGATTATTTTAGAATTTTTACATTTTCTTTATTAGATACAGCAATGTTACAATGTTACAGAAGATGGAGTCAAAGTAATACATTGACCCTGGAGAAAACAAAGTAGAGAACAATGTTCACATAAAACAGGCAAATACAATTCTGTGATAGGTTAACCATTGGGGATGTGAGCTTTTCTAAGCAGTTTTAAACTCAAAAGAAAAAAAAGAGAAAAAAAAACAAGGACAGAGCAGGTAGTATCTTAAGAAGGGTTGATAGGTCATATCAGGGCCATCACCAATAAAACACACTATAATACTACTTAGACATAATATAACAATTCTTCCGGACTTTGCCAGGAGTGAGGCAAGCCATTAGGAGAGTGTAGGTTTACTATTTAGGACTATGGGGCGTTAAATGTACATCTAGGATCTCTTAGCCAGAAGGCCCACTCATTCAAGAACTTCTGTACTGTAAGGTGGGCTTTTTCATGCATATATTCCATATGCATGTGTTGATTGAACATAGATATGAGTTGCTGGGAAGTGGGGGCATTAGCATTTTTCCAATTGCGGGCAATGGCAAGCCGTGTGTCTATTAGGATACGAGTAGTTATAGGATAGTACTGTGCGTGCCACTCCTTTAGCCCCACTCCTAGAAAAGCGAGTCGTAGAGTAATTACCGTATTCGATTTAGTGATTGATACAACTAGAGTGTCTACATCCTTCCAAAATGAGGAAAGTGCCGGTCAGAACCACCATATATGAGCTATAGTCCCCAGGAGGCTGCAGTTCCTCCAGCATGAGTTGGAGAGCATTGGGTATAGTTGGGACAGTTTCTCTGGCATATAGAATATTTAGGCTTGATTCCCAATGTGAGAGACATTTGGAGAATTGTAGGTGGTTGTTTGCTGCTTTATGCCATTCTTGAACCTTCAAAATAAAAGCAAATACAAATCTGCACAACTAAATGTGTATCTTAAAGTGTAAAAATTAATTACGTGGGTACAAGTAGCAGCTATAACAACCTATGCCTATCACTGCATATCCACAAATTCAAATACATCAAATGATACAGCACTACTTATGCATCATAGGTAATATACATATGCAAAATCAGCCAAGAAATAAAGTGCATACAGTGTATCAAAGTGCAAAAATGTGCAATTGATTCATCAAAAAAAGGGACAATGTAAACAAATCACAAATAAAGTGCATAGATATATGTCCATATAAAGTGCATCTATCAGTTCATACATTTTTCTTCATATTCCAAAAAGTGCGAAAATTGATCAAGAAGGTGTTTGAAAGTGCTCGTGATCCCTTCACCACCTAAAGATGGCCTCTCACCTCAAGGTTAGACCTGTGTTTCACCACAAGGTCTCATCAGCTGTTCCCCTGAGGGGATATTAGAGATCACACCACCGTATCTGGGATCGCTCCTTTACACCACTTAGTAAGCCGGGCCACTTTCCACTTGTATGGCTACCTCCAGATTCATGTATACTTAAAAGAAGAGGGAGATTTCTAGTGCTCTCTGTTTTGTATTCAATTTATTATATTAAAATATGAATGGTACACTCACAAAAAGGGCAAATAAAGCTGTGCGGGCTTTCCTCGTATATCTGTATATCTCACCGGAGCTGGCTGCCGAGTCTCGTCTTTCTAGAAGTCTCCGCCCCCCTATACGCATTACATCACATGCACTACGCGATTTACTTCCTCAGTAGGGTTGGCCTTTTAAGTATACATGAATATGGACATAGTCATACAAGTGGAAAGTAGCCCGGCTTACTAAGTGGTGTAAAGGAGCAATCCCAGATATGGTGGTGTGATCTCTAATATCTCCTCAGGGGAAAAGCTATTGAGACCCTGTGGTGAAACACAGGTCTAACCTTGAGCTGAGAGGCCATCTTTATGTGGTGGAGGGATCACGAGCACTTTCAAACACCTTCTTGATCAATTTTCACACTTTTTGGAATATGAAGAAAAATGTATGAACTGATTGATGCACTTTATATCGACATATATATTTGCACTTTATGAGTGATTTGTTTACATTGTCCCTTTTTTTGCACTATTTGATGAATCAATTGCACATTTTTTGCACTTTGATACACTGTATGCACTTTTTTTCTTGGTTGATTTTGCATATGTATATTACCTTTGATGCATAAGTAGCGCTGTATCATTTGATGTATTTTTATTCTTAAACCTTCGCTGTAAAGTGTAAATGTTTTCATTGCCCCATAATTGGGAGCCTTTTATGTTTGACGTTTGGTGCAAGGATCTTATAGATGTTGGAGATCCCCTTAGTAGAGAGGGTTGAGTGTTTGTATATTTGTAGGAGATCCTGAGGAAGAGTGGAGGTCGACCATGAAGATGACTTCAGCAGCGTGTCTGATTCGTAAGTACTTGTAAAAGTCTCTGTGGCTGATGTTGGCTGTGCTTTGTAGCATGTAAAAGGAGGAATGTCTCCCATCCTCAAATAAGTTTCCTACATTTTTTAGACCAGCATCAGCCCACGAGTCGATCCTGAGGTCGCTACATAATAGGTTAAGAGCGTTTAAGGGAAGCGGTGCAAGAATAGCTTTAGGTATCCCTTGGGACGTGCGTAGCACAGAACTCCAGACTTTAGTGGCTGCAACAATTGTATTTAGGTAGGAGTGTGATGGAATATGATGCAGCCAAAGGACTGCTAGTAGTTGCTTAGTCAAGCAGCCAATTGCAGCTTCTTTGATTTGCAGCCATAGGTGTTGCTGAGAGGGGACCCACCATCTCTTAATCTGGTCAAGCAAGATCGCTTTATACTATCGTTTAACCTCTGAAGTGCCCATTCAAGCCGCATTCTTAGGGGTCTGTTGGATTGAGCGATGAACTCTTGGGTGTTTGCCGTTCCAAATAAATGAGTTGAGTATTCACTGGAGACTGGAGAGTTGGTCTTTCAAGAAAGTGGAGGGAATAGAACGGAACAGGTAGAGAATATGGGGCATGAGGAACATTATGATCAGAGAGATTTTCCCAGCCCAAGATGCTATTATGGAGTGCAGATGCAGGGATATATCCTGTAACTTTTTAGTCACTCTGTCTAAATAATTTTTTTACTAAGTTTGCAGAGGGGGTTACTAGTTGGATACCGAGATATGTTAGTGAGGAGGTGGGGCCCAAGGGAAGTGGGACAAGTCAGATATTTGTTGTTTCATGTGTGCATTTATACAGACTCCTAGCATGGAGACTTTTGATAAGTTAACTTTGTAGAGAGAAATTTGCCCAAACTGGGTAAGGAGATCGGTGAGGGCCAAAAGGAAATGGACTGGATTGGTGAGGGCGACTATCACATCATCCGCATACAAGCCTATCTTATGGAAGATGTGACAAATTTGGATGCCAGCTATAAGGGGATATGACCTAATTTCTTCTGCCAATGGTTCCATCACTAAGGCAAAAATGATTGGACAGAGCAGGCACCTTGCCTGGTACCCTTAGTAATATTGAAAGGCGAGGAAGTAATGCAACCTGTGTGGACTTTAGCTGAGGGGGAAGAATATAACCTCATAATGGCCATAGCAAAGGTTCCCTGCAGGCCAAACTTTTCAAGAACTGCTGTAGGATAGAGCCAATGTACTCTATCAAACACTTTCTCTGCATCTAATGACAGAAACAGAGGGGGCGTGGCTTGGCGCTGATCGTGGATGGCCGCCTAATCTCCTAGCTCCCGGCCAGCTCGAGAGAAATCAGCCTTAAGAAGAGCGATCTTTCATCTCCCGCACACCTAGGAAGGATGAGTAGATCCAGCACACACTCCTCTCCCTCCCGATCCCGCTCGCCGAGAGATCTGACGCCGGGTCGCACCCGCAGCATACCGGACCTATTCCGTCAGCCGCATATATCACGCGAGGCCCCGGCTCAAAGTCAGGCCTATGCGGACGTGGCCCGGGGAACCCACACTCGTTCCACTACAAGAGAGCAAGCAATACCTACACCCCAAGGCATCACACCCTCAGCCATGGACACACTAGCCCCAGCGACTACCCCTCCTCCGCTACCATATGTCACCCTCCCAGACCTCCGCTCCATTGCGGATGAACTGAAGGCCTCCCTGGCCATGGCAGTAATTGAACTGAAAGGGGAAATATCCTCTATAAACTTAAGGGTGTCAGAGGTTGAAGATAAAGTCGCAGCGCAGGAAGAATCCATTCATTCCCTGACTGACACAATGCACTCTCACGATACCCAATTCAGAGACATGCAAAGACAACTGGAGGATCTCGACAACAGGGGTCGGCATCACAACTTAAGGGTGAGGGGCCTACCCGAGTCGATTGAGCAGACGCAGACCATGAGAGCTACCACCGCCATCTTTAATGACGTCTTGGGAAGACCTCTTGAAACCCCCATTGAATTTGAACGTCTCCACAGAGCTCTGCGACCCAAACCAAGGGATACCGACCCCCCAAGGGACATCATCTGTTGTGTAGTCAATTTCAAACTAAAGGAAGATGTCCTAAGGAGAACAAGAGACAGACGCTCCCTCTTATACCATGGCACGGAAATAAAGATCTTCCAGGATCTTTCCCCGATAACCCTCCAACGCAGAAGAGATCTGCGGCCTCTGCTAGACTCCTTAAGATCCAGAAACATCCAGTACCGATGGAAATTTCCATTCTGCCTATCAGCTTCGGCAAACGGTCGCACAGCTAACCTGAGGGTTCCGGAAGAACTCGGTAATTTCTGCAATGCAATGAACATACCGCTCATTGACCTGCCTGATTGGTACAGACCTCTTAACACCCAAAGGCTACGAAGATCGACCTCAATGGATGCAGTACCGGAGAGGGATGATCTACACATTAGACGACCAAGAGTATCATCACACGGCAGTGAATCCCCCGACCGCCTAAGGAGCCAAGTCTTCCTGAGCCCCACGGCTTCTCCAGTGCATCGTCGACCAAGACAAGAGTAGAACTCCTCAACCTGACTTGTCTGACTCTCCAGTACCTTTCCTCGTTCCCCCTGCCCTTTCTCTTATTTTTCCGCTTTCTCCATCTATCCCTGCCCACACTCCCTATTTGCCCCCATCTGCTCTTTCCAACAGATTTCGAGCTACTCAAGAACGGAGGTCCGGACATACATCAGTGGTACCACCTGAGATTATGAACTTCCAGACGCATACATACCCTCTTTCTTCTGATGATCGTGACCAAGGATGGGTAATGTACTCTACACCACACGATTAACCTTTATAAATGGACTTACCCATCTTCGTATTTTGCAAACCCACACAACAGAGACTGCCATACCTCCATCCATTTTTCTTTTTCTTTTAAGAGATTTTTGCTGCTGAGCCCTAGAAGAATACATTCTTTACGGTCTCGCCACACACATACTGTACTCTGCTTAATGCGTACCCCACTATTGGATCCTCTTTTCGGGGTGTGGACTGTGAGAGAGGGGGGGAAGGGGTTTAAGGTAAGAAAATAGGAGGGAAGAGGAAAAAAAAAAAAAAATAAATAAAAGAGGGAAGTAATACCAAACAGAAAGGCTCCCAGGAAGATGAGGAGGCTCACATCAAAAACTTAATACATAGACACCTATAAAATTGCTTCGACCCTTGTGCGAAAGGTGTCCCTAAACAACTTTATAGTGTCCGCCCGCCTAAATAGACGAATGGGAATTTCTTGGGCCACATTACCCCTTGCATTTAACATTCTTGAGTACAACCACGGGAACCGGCCCTATTGTCTCCCAAGCAGGTAGGAGCGGTCAGCACTATTCCCCCCGTCTCTCACACTTCCACCCTGCACCCTGGGAGGGATCATCACGAAACCTCCTCTTGACGCATACGATACAGATTGTTTATAGGTATATCAATAAGACAAGAAAGAGAATGTTATGAGATGGGAAGAAGGTTGAGAATGGAGGGAGGAGGGAATGAAGAGGGGAGGGGGAGGGTATCTCACTACATCACTATGACTTTAATGTTTTAATGTTTTATATACACTATGACTTTAATGTCTTATATACACTATGATTATGATGTTTTATATATGCGATTCACTATCTCCCCACCTCCACCTCTTATCAATTCATTAATCTCAGGCTCCCCTTTAATCATATAATGGTACCTCCTACCCATGTGGCTTCGAATCTGTTACTTGCCCTCACCCTGCAGAAATGTCTCAGAAGGGTTAGTTCCCTGTATATCCCCAAACTCACTTCCAAATCCTTTACTCTTGTTAACACGAAAGATCATTCAAATCTCCCTCCCCCATATCTCTCGGGCCGGCCGGCTCATGATTCCTTCATTTTTTGTTTACCTCGATCATTTGCCAACCGCTCACCCCACAAGACAGACAGAGTCGAGCTGATCGCCTCATCTGTCTACTCCTCCGATATCTGTATATTCAGATAGGTGTGATTGTTTTTCACACTCTATACTTCGGTTTTCCCCCTCCACCTAAATACTCCACCCCTCTCCCCCTTCCCTTCTGTCCCACCCTCCTCCCTTCAGCTCTCTCCCCCCCGCCCCCTTCCCCCATCGGTCTCTGCCATCCGGTCACACTAAGCTGACTGTAAGTGACCGCTCTCACAACTCTCTCCAAGAATAGCTTCCAGATCCAAATTCATGATGACTCCTCCTCAGACGCTCTCCAATCCCCTCCAAGTTAAGGTTGTATCCCTGAACGTAAAAGGTTTAAACTTACCCGAGAAACGCAGCCAAGTCCTTGAAATTATGCACAAATCGAAGGCGGATATAGTTTATCTGCAAGAGACTCACTTTCACTCACACAACACCCCAAAACTTAACAACTTCCGATACCCCACAGCCTACCTATCCACCAACCCTTTAGGGAAAACAAAGGGAGTAGCAATCCTTATGTCTAAGAACCTTGATTGGAAATGTACTGACTCCCTTATTGACCCTGACGGACGATACATTTTCCTGAAAGGATTCTTAGCTCAGAAACCCATCACCTTAGCTAACATCTACTCCCCGAATTCTGCTCAGGTACCTTTTTTTAGGAAGATCTCCTCCTTACTTGCTGAAAACCAACAAGGAATCACAATCCTGGGGGGGGGACTTTAATGTAGCGTTGTATCCTATCCTAGACTCCTCCTCAGGCACTTCATCCCTCCCATATAAAGCCCTCAAACAAATTCGTCAATCCCTCCAAGAACTACTCCTACACGATACCTGGCGTACCCTAAACCCCTCCACAAAAGACTTCACATTTTTCTCTTCTCCTCACCAAAGATATTCCAGGTTAGACTATCTATTCCTGTCCCAAAAAGACTTACCCCTGATCAAAAAGGCCACAATTGAACCAATGCTAATCTCCGATCACCACCCAGTTTCCCTGACAATCTCAATCCCTGGAGACTTCTATTATACCAAGTTTTGGAGGTTAGACTCAACGCTTCTCACTCATGAACCCGACATCCAATATTTGAGGAATAAAATTACAGAATACTTCTCTGAAAATACCACTAATGACATCTCCCCCATTACGATTTGGGAAGCCCATAAATGTGCACTAAGAGGAGTTCTTATTTCTCTCAAATCTTCAAAGAAGAAAGCGCATCAAGCACGTACTCAAGCAATTATTAATAAAATCCATTCCTTAGAAAAAAAATCACAAAAGCACCAGAGCACACCTCACGTACCTTGAACTAGTACATAACAGACAACTCCTCCTAGAGGAACTTCACATCAAAATTAAACGTAAATTTATCCTTCAACAAAAATTATTTTACGAGTTTGGGAACAAGAGTAGTAAATTCCTCGCTAAAGCCCTCCAAGAAAAAAGAGCCAAATCCTCCATACATTTGATCAAAGACACCCAAGGACACACCTTTGTCAAAACCCCAGACATCGCAAACCAATTTGAGAAGTATTACACCCAGCTTTATAACCTAGGTCATTCAATCCCGATTCACACCCAGAACTCCCTCATACAAGATTTCCTTCAGAAATCCCACACTAAAACTCTTAACAATTCCCAATCCCAAAACCTGGAACAACCCCTTTCAGAGGAAGAGCTCAAGCTAGCTATTTCTCAGCTAAAAGCAGGAAAAAGCCCAGGCCCAGATGGCTTCACAGCCCCATATTACAAAACCTTCACAGACCTTCTATCATCTCCGTTGCTAAAAGCCTTTAACTCGCTAGCTTCTCCCCCTTATCCCCATCACAGATTGCTTGACGCACATATATCAGTAATACCAAAGGATAACAAGGACCCAACCTCAGTAATTAACTACAGACCCATCTCTCTACTTAACGTAGACATCAAACTTTTCGCCAAAATTATCGCAAATAGACTGCTACCCCTGGTCCCGATGCTAATTGACAAAGATCAGGTGGGATTCGTCCCCGGCCGCGAAGCTCGTGACAACACGGTTAAAGCTATTAATATCCATCACTGGATGACCTCTCATAAAGTAAAGGGCTTTATGCTATCCCTCGACGCCGAGAAGGCGTTCGATAGGCTAGATTGGAGTTACATGAGGCAGGTCCTTCAACACATTGGCATTCCGGACCGATTACTCACTCTAATTCTGTCTCTGTACTCCGCACCTAAGGCATGTGTCAATGGAAGCCTATCGGACGCCTTCTCCATAGGAAACGGGACTAGGCAGGGTTGCCCCCTATCACCAATTCTATTTGTCCTTACCTTGGAACCTTTTTTACGTACACTTGATCTAAACCCGAACATTTCTGGCATAACCATCTCCCATCGTACGTATAAGATAGCAGCGTTTGCTGATGACATTTTATTATTTCTTAGCGACCCCCTCCTCTCCATCCCGTCACTTTTACAAGAATTTAAGCTTTTTCAGAAACTGTCCAACTTTAAAATAAACTTCTCAAAGTCAAACGCCCTCAACATTACCCTATCCAAAAGATTAGTAGACCAATGTAAATCGAACTTTCCATTCCAATGGGCCCAATCTTCCATCAAATACCTAGGCATTCACCTCACGAATAATCTGAACGAACTATTCCCCACTAACTTTCTCCCAGCTCTTCAAGCAATCAAAGACGACGTTAAGAAATGGTCCAGACCACATTTCTCTTGGTTTGGACGAGCCGCCATCCTTAAAATGAACGTTTTACCACGTCTATTATTCCTCCTTCAAGCTATCCCCATCAAAATCCCAAAATCCTTCTTTACCTCCTTCAAATCTTTATGCTCCAAATTCCTCTGGTGTCAAAAAAAACCCAGGCTCTCTTTCGCGCTACTTTCAAAACCCAAACTAGATGGAGGCATCGGCCTGCCTGATTTACAAAAGTATTACTGGGCATGTCACCTAACTAGAATTTTGGATTGGTTTCTACATGAACCCAACAAAGATTGGGTGATACTTGAGAAATCCTTCTGCAATACTCCCCTCAATTCATTAGTGTGGCTCAATTCTGAACACACACCTATATCCGTAAAGAAACATCCCCTCTTGAATGCCACCCTATCCTCCTTTAGAGACACCTGCAAGCTAGCATCTATTTCCTCAACCCCAGGCCCCCTGACCCCAATCAAACACAACCCAGACTTTCCTCCGGGTATGTCCTTCTCATTCCTACGGGATTATTGGAATAACGACTCCATTGAAGCTTTCCGCTTTTTCGACAAAGGATCCCTCTTAGAACGCCTCCAGATCAAATCACCCACCACGCCTTCCCCCATACCCAATTGGACCTACTTTCAAATTAGACATTTTCTCAAATCCTTGAATCATAATGGGGCCCTTTCCAGAGACCTCACCCCATTCGAGAAGCTTTGTACAAGCACCACTCCACAACGCCATCTTATTTCGGTAACATACAATCTCCTGGTCTCGGAAGTCCAAGAACACACTAACAAAGCTAAGCCCAGATGGGAATCAGACCTCAACCTCTCCTTGTCTGAAAGAGAATGGCAAAATCTATGTCACATTGCCCATAAAAGTTCCCTCAATGTATCCACACAAGAAAATTGCTATAAGTTGCTAACTAGATGGTACAGGACCCCTTCACTCCTACATAAATACAACCCAGATATCACTGACACTTGCTGGAGATGCCACTCTGATACAGGGACACTCATTCATATCTACTGGTCCTGTCCAAAAATACAACCATTCTGGTTATCTATCCATGAAACCATCACGAAAGACCTAAAAATTGATATCCCTTTCTCTCCTGCGCAATACCTCCTGAACTATACTATTGTCCCACCTTACAGGTACTGCAAATCTCTCTCTCCACACCTACTCAACGCAGCCAAAGCATGCATACCAATCCACTGGAAATCAGACGTAATTCCACATAAACGGGAATGGCTTCACAAAATGGACAAAATTGCTAGATTAGAAGAACTTGTTGCGATCGCTCGAGATAGAACAATCTCCTATGCTCACACTTGGGCTCCCTGGAAATTATTTCGAGACCCACAAAACCATGCAATGCTAACCATCACTCCCACTTTTACGACTGATCCTTCAGTTTCCACCACATGACTTTCTTTCCCTCTAATACTTTGCCTCATACATCATGACAACCCTTGGCTTCTCGCTCACACACCAAGACCGATAGCACACCGGTAGACCCCTCTCACCCCTAAACAAGGGCTGTAAGTGAGAGAGGTTTACAGAGCACAATGCGGTAAGCCTAACACCAACCCCATATACTACCATCTCTCATTTTCGGTCACCATACTGTTTTTCAACCCCCCCAGGCTGGCAAGGCGGAGACCGATGACTCCCTACCCTCCTTTCCCCCTTCCTCTCCCTCCCTTCCTCCCCCCACCCCCTACCCTCCCCAACCTTGATGAGTAGGTGACCTCTTCTCCCCGGAGTGGTCGCCTCCCACCAAATCATCTTACTCTTACATATAGTCTTAAATGTTTGACATTTCTTTCCATTTATTATCATATCAACTTCTCTCTAACAACCCAGTTGATATCTTGCAACATACCCCCTTTGTTTTACCTCAAAGTCACATACACCGAGATGTGCCTACAGTTATCTACTTTATTGTACTATGGTTAGAATAGTACTTCCAATCTGATACAATTGAGCTTCAAGTTGACACTCGTTTTGTCTCTAGCTTTTCTATTGACTTAGTATTAAAGGCCACTCCTGTTGAGTCTCCTGTTTGTTAAAAGGTCAAGCCTTTCAATACGTGTCTTACGTTGATACTCGTTTTCTCTTGGATTATTTGTAATAACTTTTCAATAAGCTATGTTGCTATACATTGTATGTACTGTCTATACGTTGACTTATAAGAGACTGTATGTATTCTTTATATTGTTATAACTCTTTCAATAAAAATTTTTTGGAAAAAAAAAAAAAAAAGAAACAGAGAAGGCGTCAAATGATGTTCCAGCCATTGGATGAGATTGATAAATCTCCTGGTGCCATCTGGAGCTTGGCTATGAGGTACGAATCCAATCTGGTCAGGATGGACCAAGTGTGGAATGTAGTGTGAGAGGCGGGTAGTGAGTAGAGTTGATCGAACACCTGGATGTCCGGGTTCGGTGGGTCCAGCCGAACTTGAAAAAAAGTCCGGGTTCGTGACCCGGACTTAACCCGAACTTTACCCCAATCCCGAACCCTATTGAAGTCAATGATGACCCGAACTTTTGAGCACTAAAATGGCTCTAAAACAAACATGGAAAGGGCTAGAGGGCTGCAAATGGCAGCAAAATCATCTTAAGAGCATGGCAAGTGCTCTGCAAACAAATGTGGATAGGGAAATAACTTAAAATAACATAAAAAAATGAAAAATAAAAAATAATAATCTTGAATGATGTAGGAGGAGGACGAGGCCCATATGGAGTAGGAGGTTGAGGTGGCAGTGGATATGGCGGTTTAGGTGGAAGCGGCGGCAGCGGTGGAGGAGGAGGACGAGGCCCATATGGAGTAGGAGGTTGAGGTGGCGGTGGATGTGGCGGTGTAGGTGGAAGCGGTGGTGGAGGAGGACGAGGTAGCCAACACTGGTTTTTGTTTTTAATTTTATTTCTTTTTAAATTAGGGTACACCCCAAAAGAGTTAGAAAGATCAAATACAACAATGGCTGGGTAAGGCCGGTATACAAGTCTATTCTGCACAAGGTACGGACAAGTCCTGTGGGATCCATGCCTGGTTCATTTTAATGAACGTGAGCTTTCCCACATTGGCTCTGGACAGGCAGCTGTGCTTGTCTGTGATAACGCCCCCAGCCATGCTAAATACACGTTCAGATAATACACTGGCTGCAGGGCAGGCCAGCACCTCCAAGGCGTAAAGGGCAAGCTCAGGCCATGTGCCCAATTTGGAGAGCCAGCAGTTGAAGGGGGCAGACCCGTCATTCAGTACGTCTAGGCGTGTGCACACATACTGCTCTACCATGTTAGTGCTGGGTCGTGGTGCTGCTGGTGGAGCTCCTGTTGCAAGGAGAGGACGTGGTCGATCCGTGCCAGCTACACGCACACGTGAAACACCTTTCTCAGCTGCGAGCAGGCAACAGAACCTTACAGCAGTATTTGGCAGGGCCTAATGCGCCTCTACAAATATTGAGGCCAGAACAAGTACAGGCGATAGTAGATTGGGTTGCTGACAGTGCCTCCAGTTCCTTCACATTGTCTCCCACCAGGGCCGCTGATAGAAATCATGGGGCCCCATACAGCCTAGCTGATGGGGCCCCCTTAAGCTCCACCCATGGCTCCACCCCAACCCCGCCCCTGGTCACATCCCAGCCCCACCCCTGGTCCCACCCCAGCCCCACCTTCGGCCCCTCCCTAGGCCCCGCCTTTAAACAAAGTGCAGTTTTGTCTTCAAGTGATATTTACCTTCCTCCAACCAGTTTTAAGTTTAATTATCCAAAAGGAATACTGATTTCAGATGAGAACATACCTCTTTAATATCTATATGTAATAAAAACCATTAATGAATAAATTAAACAGTATTTTGAAAAAATTAGGTAGATTAAACAAATGAAAAAGGTGGGGAAAAAAAACAACAAGCCAGGTCTCGCTAAAGATAGTTTATTGTACCAAAATCCCATAAAAGTGCCATAGTACATAAAATGTATGAAAAACATTTTCCCACCCAAATCACAAGATGAGGTGGGAGAGCTCTGCTAGACCACATGTAATATTCAAACTTCTTTAAGACACTCAGGTGCAACACACTAGCATATAACACTGGAAATACAGGTCAAGCAAATGTTCAAAAGCAGTTTCCTGTTCAAAAAACAAAGATGCTTGTAGTGGGTATTAAACCCAAATACAAACATTATACTGCAGCTTACCATTTCTTAGATGTGTGGCTGCATTAGTTGTTTCCCTCTTTCTTTACCTGGTGGCCATAAAGCCTGCATTCTTACCTGAGCAGAGGGTGTTGCTGGTGACTTTGAAGTGTTTTTTTTTTCAGATGTTTTTCAAGGTAGGCAACAACTAAACATACATGGGCCTATGGGCCCAAAAAACAACAGCCAACCCAAGTTCAGAGTGATGTTGAATAATCTTGAAGCAAAAAGCTGGATCAGCAAAAGATTAAACGTGTTAAAACTGAAAGAAAGTTTGACCAGTCACTTCCATATAAAGGTGGTAATGTTGGCCTCTCATCTGGAAATAAAATATACAAATTCACAGCCTGCATATATACACATATTTATGGCTTTACCTAAAAAATAATGTGAACGTGATAAGGAAGTATCCAAACTTGATAATGTTAACACTGTCCAGAAACAGCAAAATCCCTCTCTGAAATAGATGCAGCAGGGTCAAAAAGAAACACTGACCAGTTTCACTAGTCCTTTATCACTTTGCCAAAGGTGTTACAGATTTGTAACAGACATTCTTCGTACTTTTGCTTCAGCAAATTCATTTATAAGGTCTCCAAAGTTCAGCTGTCTTGCAAGTTCATGCTCAATAGACAAAAGAGCCAGACTGTTCAGACGCTGCTCGCCCATGGTTGAACGGAGATAGTTTTTTATTAAGGCCAACTTCCTGAACGCTCTCTCTCCTTCTGCAACGGAGAGTGGAAGGGTAGCAAAAATTCTAAGGGCAATACAGACCTCTCCAAAAATCCCTTCAAGCTGTAGCTCATAAATTGAATTTAATAATTCCAAGGGACCCAGTTGATTGGCAAATGTTTCTTCATATATTTTCTGAAGGTGTTGTAGCTCCGTTAGTAGGGATCAGGTAAAGTCATCACAGTATGTGGAGATCAGCATTTCTGTTGAAGTTCTAGGTTCTTCTTCTGAAAGAGTCCTCAGATTCAAGATGGGAGCAAAGAGCTTGCAGACTTTTTCCATTGATTTAAACCTTTGATCCAGTTCTGATGACATCCATTGCTGGGAAGAACATACTGACTTTGAAAAAATGTTCGACATCCAGATCTTTAATATTTTTTCAGCCTTCTTTTTACGAAGCTGGTGAGCATTCAGTAGCTCCTTGGGAATCTCCATGGAATCAGCAACAACCTTAGCCTCAGAGAGTAGAGCTGGCCACTTATTCCGTAGCATCCTCATTTCCTCAGACAAAGCCCTGATGTTGGCTGCACCTAGGTCAATAGATACAGACCTTGACTGAAGGATTTTATTTCGTTCCTCAAAACTTTGCAGGACCTTAACCCAGACTGTAGCAAGAAGAATTGTACGGAAAGAGGAGAAATAATCCAGCAGTCCTTCTGCTTCAGAGTGTGCAGCACTTGTCAGTTTTTTATTTTCCATAACTCTTTCCAAAGCTTTCAGAATACTTTAAAGCTTTTGTGCAATTGGCCTTACTGCTTCAATCCTGGAACTCCATCTCGTGTCACTAAGGCCATGTAAAGAACTACCAACTTCATCTAACAAAGAGCTCCATCTCTCAGAACTGCTGCTGAATAGAACATACAGCCTATTTACACTCCCAAAGAAGGTCTTCATTTCAGGGGAACATGAAGCTGCATGTACACCAACAAGATTTAATGAGTGTGCTGCACATGGACAAAACAAGGCTGCTGGATACTTTTGTTGGATTCTGGATTTTACACCTTTAATTTTTCCAGACATGTTGGCTCCATTATCATAGCCTTGACCTCTACAGTCTTTGACATCGATGCCATGTTCACACAATCTTGATAGCATAATTTCAGCAATTTCTTCACTAGTCTTCTCAAACAAATCAAAGAATTCCAGGAACCTTTCTTGAATGCCCCATTTTCTTTTCACGAGATCTCTGTGCACATATTGTATAATAATAACATTCTGTTCCATATGGGATATATCTGGTGTTGCATCACAAATCACTGAGAAATAAATTGATTGTCGCCTTTCAGAAAGTATGACATTCAAAACACGTCTTCCGCATACATCGATGAATTCGTTTTGCGTGGCTGATGATAAATAATGTGCAGGTAGACGCTTCCCTGTTTCCTGGCTTTGTTTCACTTTTTCAAAATGTTCCCTAAGTACACTATCATATTTTGCAACAAGTTCGAGAATTCCAAGGAAATTACCATTATTAATGTCTCCAATTCTTTGAGAACATCTTCTAAAAACTAAATTCCATGAGGCCAAAAATAAGGTAACATGAAGAAGCCTTTCCAACAGAGCTGCAAACTTTTCTGCTTCTCTTGCCAAATTTCTTTGCATCTCAAAGTCCACACCTTGTCCGTCTGTGGACCTCTGTAAAGTTCGCCAACTTAAGTAGTTATTTCGGTGTTGAGCAGAACGTTCATGCTCTGACAATCTTGTATAAAGTCGATGCCATGTGTTTTTGGAAGGGTCAAAGCCTTCTCTCCTACATAGTATACTTCCATCCTTCCTATGGTAATAATTCAAAGAAAAAGCTCTGCAAGTGATGCAGTATAATACATGTTTGGAATCACTCCAACGAAGCCAGTCCCTCAAAATCTTCTCACGTCCATTTGAGGATTTTGAATATAAAAGATACTCTGTAAATGAACGTCCATCACTGTCCAAAATCATGCGACATGCCATCTTTTTTAGCTCCTCTTCAGTCATCAATCCAGAAAGCACAATTTGCGCTCTTTCTTTGTCTTGAAGATTTTCTGGCCACAGTGCTGGATCTTTCCAATCTATTTCACACAAATCCATAGGAACAGGACCTGTAGAATTTGAGGCAAAAGAGGAGCTGCATGAAGTTTCTAAATTGCTCAAAATGTCCAAGGGATATGAAGTGGAGGAGGCATCTTCTATACTTGCAGCAGACTGGGCGCATGAGGACACACTTTCCTCAGGTAAAACACAATCAGTGGAGCAGCTCGGAATTTCAGGCATACCCTCTTTTTGCACATCTTCAGATATAGCGAGCATCTCACAATGTTCCATAACTTGTTTTGAGGATGTTTCTGGTTCAACATTATGTTCCAGGGTGGTTTCTGGCTTCCTAAAATAATGAAAGATTAGATTTTTCTTCTTTATATTTTCTTGTTCTTCCTCTCGCTCTTTCCTCTCCTTGCACTTTTGAAATCCAGACTTGTGTGGATACATTTTTGGATTGACCTGAAACGGAGAAATGATTCTGGTTCTCAATATCCACAGCCATAATCCTAAATTTGGGTCATATCTATCTGATCTGCTGAACAATTCAGAAAGGGATTAGTTCCCCTTCGTCCAGCAGATAAGGATGTAGGGCAGTCGGGTATAAACCGGTTTGTGTACACCAGCCTCCCTTAAAGCAGGGTGGGCTGTGTCCGTGTCTGCTCTGCATATGCTGAGTGGAGACGGACCTGTCATCTGCCCACTTCGCTCAGTGGGGAATCAGTGGACAGATCCCTCATTGAACAAGCAGATTCCTCCCCATGTGAAAGAAGCCTTGATAACAAAACAGCAACACAGGCAGGCCACTTGCCCTCTGGAAGATTTACCCCCTTCATGACCAGGCCATTTTTAGCAATACGGCACTGTGTTACTTTAACTGACAACTGCGCGGTTGTACGATGCTGTACCCAGATAAAATGTATGTCCTTTTTTCCCACAAATAGAGCTTTCTTTTGGTAGTGCTATAAACAATAAAAAAAAAAAAAAAAAAAAATAATTTATTTCCTCCTATAAAACACATCTAATAAAAAAATTAAAAAAAAACACGAATTTCTTCATCAATTTAGGCCAATATGTATTCAGCTACATATTTTTGGTAACAAAAATTCCAATAAGCGTATATAGATTGGTTTTGCGTAAAAGTTATAGCATCTACAAACTAGGGGATATATGTATGAATTTTTTATTTATTTTTACTAGTAATGACCACAATCAGTGACTTATAGCAGGACTGTGATATTGCGGCAGACAAATCAGGCACCTAACTGACACTTTTTTTGGAAATCAGTAACACTAATACAATGAACAGTGCTAAACCTATGCACGGTCACTACTAATGACACTGGCTGGGAAGAAGGTAACATCAGGGCGATCAAAGGGTTAAATGTGTGCCTAACAAGTGTTTTCTTTATTGTGGGGGAAGTGCTTTTACTAATGGAAGGCATAAATACCAGGAACACAGAATCAATGTCCTCCACACAAACAGAAGAGCGATCTGCCTTGTTTACATAGGCACACTGCCGTTCTGCCTCTGTCTAGAACGATCGAGTCTGCTGAACCCGCTGATCGCAGACATCCCAACCTGCAAAAACTAATTTCAGGGAGGTGGCAAACTCATTTCAAAGGGGGGTGGCACTGCGCGCCGCGACCCCCCACCCCCACGCGCCGCCGCGCCCTTACCGCGCCGCGACTCCCCCGCACTAATTTAACACAACTAGAGGATGATGAAATTAAATAGAATCAGTATACAGAGGGTTACTTCAAATGAAATGGAATCAGTATACAGAGGTTTACTTCTTCTGAGAGATATTGAATGAACACTCTAACCACCATGACCACTTCAGTGATTTGAAGTGGTCATGGTGGTAGGAGTCAGATACACTGCACTTTCTGGGATATTTACAGGTATGTGCTGGGGGATAGTTGCACCCCTAGCACATGTGACTTAGGCAGCCAGAAAATGCCATGTCCTTGTTCATACGTGTATGAACAAGGACATGACATATTATGACAAAACACAACTAGTTATTAAAAAACATATTGTAACAATTTACACATGCTAATGCACATACCTTTTCTACTTATTTTGCAGACTGCTGGCGGTTACTGCAGGCGGGTACTGCTGGTGCGGGTACTGCTGGTACTGCTGGTGCCGGTACTGCTGGTGCGGTTTCTGCTGGCGGGTAATGCTGGTGGTTACTGCTGGCTGTTACTGCTGGAGGTTACTGCTTGCGGGTAATGCTGGCACTGCTGGCGGGTAATGCTGGTCATACGGGTACTGCTGGAAGAAGCAGC
Source organism: Pelophylax lessonae (assembly GCF_965119305.1). Taxonomy (NCBI): domain Eukaryota; kingdom Metazoa; phylum Chordata; class Amphibia; order Anura; family Ranidae; genus Pelophylax; species Pelophylax lessonae. Next base: position 184,043,076 of record NC_138769.1, read on the forward strand.
GGCTGCAGTAGAGAGCAGAGCTGCTGCTTCCTGTATCTAAAACCCAAAAAAAGAGACTAAGCGCTGTGATAATCATGTGCCTATAGCTGCCAGAGAGGATCAACCTCGGGACCGAGGATGGTAGGAAAAAACACACAACAGAAAGTCTCTCACCAGGAGACGCTTGGAGCTGTGATAAAAAATACTAATGTCATTGCAAATAAAGCAAAAAAACTTACTGTTTATTAAGACGAACAAGGGAAACAGTTAAAATAATAATACTGTCATGTGCTTTCTGCTTCACTGACCCTTTAAGACAAGCCGAGTGTTCTGGTCAGTGGATGGAGCTGAACAGGAGCCAATCCTGCAGCTGTCTAAAAAAGGCTGGGAGTGCTGGCAGAAAAAGGACAACCTGTTCCTTGTAATGCTAACCCCAGTGGACTGTGTAACATACAGTGGCGGACTTCCAGCGGTCCGCTTGTAGACACACGAAGGGCTCTGTCCAGGCAAAGAGGTGGAGGGGAGACCAACGGTGATGGAGCCGAGCGCTGCAGCTGGAGGATGAAGTCACCGCTGTGAGCCGATCGACAATCCGATGGTATGGGACAGGCCGCACTCGGCTACCGAAGGCACTGTGTGCTGCTTGGACCAAGCCATCCCATACCATCAGAGTGTCGGTCGGCTCACAGCGGTGATGTCATCCTCCGACTGCAGTGTTCGGCTCCAACGCCGTTGGTCTCTCCTTCGGCAGACATCCTAAGTCTCCTGCTGCAGCCGGGAGATCGTATGGCACTTGCGGGTGTCCGGGAGCCGCCAACCAAAGGCGGGAGACTCCCGCAAGTCGCGGGAGACTTGGGATGTCTGTGATTGGCTCCAATACCCGGAAATTTAGAATCTTATGATCCTGTGCAGCGCAAAGGTCCTGTAGCAGGAAATCTGCTACGGGGTAGTCAGCAACTGGTACCATCCATGCCATATTGTGCTTCAGAGACAGTGCCATCCATGCCATTAATGCAATGCCATAATGTATGTGCTGCAGAGACAGTGGCACTGTCTCTGCAGCAGACAGTGGCATTCATGCCGATGCAATGTTTGTGCTGCAGAGACCGTGCCATCCATGCCGATGCCATGTATGTGCTGCAGAGACAGTGCCATCCATGCCGATGCCATAATGTATGTGCTGCAGAGACAGTGCCACCCATGCCGATGTCATGTATGTGCTGCAGAGACAGTGCCATCCATGGCGATGCAATGCATGTGCTGCAGAGACAGTGCCATCCATGCCTTTGCCAATGCCATGTATGTGCTGCAGAGACAGTGCCCTTCCAATGCCATGTATATGCTGCAGAGACAGTCCCCCCATGCTAATGCCATGTATGCACCTCAGAAACAGTGCCCCCCTTCCAATGCCATGTATCATACATGGCATTGGAAGGGCACTGTCTCTGCGGCACATACATGATGTATGTGCTGCAGAGACAGTGCCCCCCCCCATGCAAATGTCATGTATGTGCATCAGAGACAGTGCCCCTCACCCCCATGCCAATGTCATATATGTGCTGCAGTCAGAGAAAGTGCCCCCCCCCCTGCCATGTATGAGCTGCATTCAGAGACAGTGCCCCCCCATGCCATGTATCATACTGTCTCTGACTGCAGTACATACATGGCATGGGGGGGGGCACTGTCTCTGACTGCAGCACATACATCATGTACTGCAGCACATACATCATGCACTGTCTCTGACTGCAGTGCAGAACATACATGGCATGGGGGGAGGGCACTGTCTCTGACTGTACTGCAGAACATACATGACATGGGGGGGAGGGCACTGTCTCTGACTGCAGTGCAGAACATACATGGCATGGGGGGAGGGCACTGTCTCTGACTGCAGTGCAGAACATACATGGCATGGGGGGAGGGTACTGTCTCTGACTGCAGTGCAGAACATACATGGCATGGGGGGAGGGCACTGTCTCTGACTGCAGCACATACATGATTTTGGCGCGGGGCGGAATGACATGCGCCCGAAATAGAAAAAATAGTCCCAGACTCCCCCACCAGCAAAACATCGCAGAGGGGCCATAAAAAAGAAAAAAAAAACACACGCAGCCTAAGATGCAGTAAGGCTTTTTTTTTTTCACTGTTTAGAGATTTCGCCGGGCCCCCCTACTGAGCTGAGGACTACGGGCCCGATACAACAGGGCCAGTTGTACTGGCCTATCAGCGGCCCTGTCTCCCACCCAGTCTTCTGCTGAAAGGTCAGAGTTGGCACCTGCAGCCGATGTCCATCAATCTTTCACCTCACCCCCTTGCAAATCAGCCAAGCAGTCTGAGCCACAAGTCATGCAGCAGTCTCTTCTTCTTTTTGATGACTCTGTTAGCATGGTTTCCCAGGGCCATCCACCTAGCCCTGCCCGAGAAGTGGAAGAGATTGAGTGCACCGATGCCCAACCACTTATGTCTCAAGATGAGTACATGGTGGGAGGACTCGGATGATGACGAAACACAGGTGCCAACTGCTGCGGAATTCCGAATTGTGGAGACCGACAAGGGTTGCATGGGTGAAGACTGCATGGAAGATGATGTGGAGGACAATGAGGTCCTCAACCCCACATGGAATGAACGTCATGCAGGTGACCTGAGTAGTTTGGAGGAAGAGGCGGTGGTGGCACAGAGCCACCAGCACAGAAGAAAAGGGAGCAGGGTGCTAAAGCGGAGCGGCCGTGCCCTAGACACTACGCCTGCTACTGCCCAAAGCAGCAAGGGTTTGGGCAGTAGCTGTGCAATCAGATCCTGAAGCGAGTCATAAACCTTCTCAACCTGAGTACAACCTGCATGACCAGGCATCTAAGTGCAAAGCACGAGCTGCAGTGGAGTAGACACCTCATAAACCAAGAAAGGTCTCTGGCTCCTCCTGCTTCCTCTTCTGCTGCAGTCTCGGTCTCTTCATCCACCTCTGTAGTGAGACCGGAACCTACCACCCCGCAAACAGAGGATCTGCCAGCAACACCACCACCTGGGTCACCAACAACCATCTCTACAATGTCCCGTGGAAGTGTTTAGCTTTCTATCTGCCAAACACTGGAGCGGAAGAGGAAGTACCCCCCCTACTCACCCGCGATCCCTGGCCCTGAATGCCAACATTTCAAAATTCCTGGCCTTTGAAATGCTGTCATTCTGTCTGGTGGAGACGCAGAGTTTTAAAAGCCTTATGGTGGTGGCTGTCCCACAGTACGTCGTGCCCAGCCGCCACTACTTTTCCAGGCAAGCCATCCCTTCCCTGCACAACCAAGTGGGTGACAAAATCAGGTGTGCACTGCGCAACGCCATCTGTGGCAAGGTCCACCTAACTACGGATACGTGGACCAGTAAGCACGGTCAGGGGCGTTATATCTCCCTAACAGCACACTGGGTAAATGCAGTGGTGGCTGGGCCTGAGGCGGATAGCAGTTTGGTGCATGTCCTTCCACCACCGAGGATTGCAGTGTGCTTCAGTTTGCCTCCTGTTCCTAACTCCTCCTACTCCGCTTCCTCATCCCCTACCGCCTCCTCATCCGGTCAGCGTAACACCTTTACCACCAACTTCAGCACAGCCAGGGGTAAACGACAGCAGGCAGTTTTAAAACTTGCCGGTTTGGGGGAAAAACTACACACAGTGCAGGAGTTGTGGAGGGGCATTGAACAGCAAACCGATGAGTGGTTGGTGCCAGTGAGCCTCAAGCCCGGCCTGGTGGTGTGCGATAATGGGAGAAATCTCGTAGCAGCTCTGGGCCTCGCCGGTTTGACACACATCCCTTGCCTGGCGCATGTGCTGAATTTGGTGGTGCAGAGGTTCCTTAGAAATTACCCCGATATGTCAGAGATGCTGCAGAAATTGCAGGCCGTCTGTGTGCACTTTCGGCGTTCTCATCCTGCTGCTGCTCGCCTGTCATCGCTGCAGCTTAACTTCGGCCTTCCCGCTCACCGCCTCATATGTGACTTGCCCACAAGGTGGAACTCCACCTTGTACATGTTGGCCAGACTGTGCGAGCAGCAGCAGGCCATAGTGGAGTTTCAGCTGCAGCACGCACGCATGAGTCGCTCTGCAGAACAGCACCACTTCACCATCAATAACTGGGCCTCCATGCGAGACCTGTGTGCCTTGTTGAGCTGTAACATATGCAAACTAGGCCGCAATTTAATATTTTTTCCCTAAATGTTTTTTTCTGAATAGCAGAATAGAACAACAGTATCTAAAGGGTGTATCTCACGCGTTCAGATACATACTAGGCTGCAATTTAATATTTTTTCCCTAAATGGGTGTTTATTGAATAGTGGAATAGAACAACAGTATACAAAGGGTGTATCTCACAGTAAAATATGCAGACTAGGCCGCAATTTTTTTTTTTCCCTAAATGGGTTTTTATTGCAAAGCGGAACACAACAGTATGCAACGGGTGTATCTCACTGTAACATATGCAGACTAGGCCGCAATTCGATTTTTATCCCCTAAATGGGTTTTATTGCAAAGGGGAATACAAGAGTATGCAATGGGTGTATCTCACTGTACCATATGCAGACTAGGCCGCAATTAACTTTTTATCCCCTAAATGGGTTTTTATTGCAAAGCGGAATACAACAGTATGCAATGGGTGTATCTCACTGTAACATATGCAGACTAGGCTGCAATTTATTTTTTTTCCCCTAAATGGGTTTTTATTGCAAAGCGGAATACAACAACAGTATGCAAAGGGTGTATCTCACTGTAACGTATGAATGAAAATCTGAAAAATAATTGTCCCCTTAATTGGTGCTTGTTGAATAGCAGATTTGAACTGCAGTGTCTAAACGCTGTAAGTCACAGTAAAATATGAAGGAAAAAAGTTTTTTCCTTTTTTAAATGCAGATTAAGCAGACACATATGCACTGAGCTTGCATTAAATGGCCACTACACACCGCACGCCTAACAGGTTGGATACTGTTGTTGTTCTATTCTGCTATTGAATAAAAAAAAAAACCCATTTGAATGAAAAACTGAAAAATAATTTTTTTCCCTAAATACTGAAAAATAATTTTTTTCCCCTTACATTGGTGCTTTTTGAAGAGCAGGTTAGAAAAGCAGTGTCTATCTAAACACTGTATGTCAAAGTAAAATATGAAGGAAAAAGGTTTTTTCTTTTTTAGATGCAGATTAAGCAGACACATATGCAATGAGCTTGTATGAAATGGCCGCTACACACCGCACGCCGCCCACCTAACAGACTGATGAAAGTTTTTTTTTCTCCCTCCTCCTGCTCACTGGGCTCAGGTCAGGGTATAAAGATCGTGCACTGCACCTCTACACAATACAATCAATGTAGATCGCTGTCTGATTAAAGAAGATTTTTCCTATTCTTTCCCTCAAAGCAATCTCCAGCCTGACCCTACAATAATCTCCTATCTCTCCCTCCGGGCAAAAAGATTGTGCACTGCACCCCCACACAATACAATCAATGTAGATTGCTGTCTGATTAAAGAAGATTCTTCCTATTCTTTCCCTCAAAGCAATCTCCAGCCTGACCCTACAATAATCTCCTATCTCTCCCTCAGCAGCAGCATCAGGAACCTCTCCCTAGTATAGTTTGAGCAGAGTGACGCACGGCGCTATGTGACTCCAGCTTATATAGACTCTGGGTCACATGCTGCACTAGCCAATCACAGCCATGCCATTAGTAGGCATGGCTGTGATGGCTTCTATGGGCACACTAGTTATCTGCTTGTTGATTGGCTGCCTTGCACCTGTTGAAACTGTGCCATTAAAACCACGCCAAAACATCAAATAACATTACCGAACAACGGACAGTATCCCGAACATACAGTGAAATGTTCAGGTCCGTGTCCAGGTACTGAATACCCAAAAGTCCGGTACGATCCCGAACAAAACAGTCCGGGTTCGCTCAACCCTAGTAGTGAGTAATTTTGCATAGATGTTGATGTCAGTATTAAGTAATGAGATGGGCCTGTAATAAGATGAGATGGGACTTCAAGGCATTCTTTGGGAATATGGCCTGATTGTGGCCTGATTGTGAAAGTTGGGAATATGCCTTAAAAAGAGAGGGGCTGAAGAATGCAGAGAAGGTCTTATAATATTCAATACTGAAGTAATCTGGCCCAGGTGTTTTATGAATTTGAAGGTCGCAGATCGCATCTGCAATCTCTTTTTCAGAGAAGGGTTCATTTAACGCCGAAAGTTGGGCAGCCGTGAGAGTAGGCAGGCGAATTGTTTCTAGAAATCTGTTAATCTGGGTCATATCAGGTGACGGTTCAGTGTTGGAGGTGAGATTATAAAGTTTGGAGTAGAACTCACTAAAACAGTCTGCCTTTTCACTGGGGTTACATACTCTATGACCCTGGGTATTGTATATAAAAAGAATCCTGGCCATTGTTGCTTTGCATTTAACCTGAGTTGCTAAGTGTGCTCTGGGTTTATTACCTTGCCTATACCAAGTGAGTCTGAGTTTTTTGATGTGGTGGTCAAACATATTGTATAGGAAGGTGCGGAGTTCCTCTCTCAGTCTACGCAAGGAAGTTGTGCACGAAAAATCAGAATTTTGTTTGTTAGATTGTTCAAGTTATCTGATTTGCTCTATGCAAGAGTTTAAATGGCTCCGCTTCTTTTGGGCACCTAGCTTAATAAAGAGGCCTCTCACATAGGCTTTGTGTGCATTCCAAAGGAGTGCATAATTAGTGACCGAGCCAGAGTTAAAGGAGAAATATGTCTCTATTTCCTGTTTGACCTTACTGGTACTCTGGATTGGATAGAACAGCTGTATTCATACGCCAGAGTGAGCTGTGTTTGTTTCTTGGACCATAATCAAGTGTGATGGTGGCAGGTGCATGATCCGACCAAGTGATGAGCCCTATGGATGCCTGTAGTATGACTTGGAGAATAGATTTGTGTACCAGGAAAAGGTCAATCCTAGAATAGGACATTTGGGGTGCCCAGTACAATGTATAGTCCCTTTCTGAGCCGTGCAAGCATCACTAGGGGTCATAGAAGTCTTCAGAGTGGATCAAGGAAGACAGGGCAGTGGATCATTTCCTGAGAGGGCTGGAGTAGTCTAAGGACATGTCAGGAATGTTGTTAAAGTTCCCGCACAGAATATTTTGTTCTTTTGGGAAAGGTTGCAATTTGGGCATAACTGATTTGAAGAACTTTTTGAGTTTTGTATTAAGGGCATAGACGTTTGCTATTACTAAGGGAGAGTTATTGAAGGTGGCAGAAAGAATTAGATATCTGCCCATTGGGTCAATTTCTGTGTGGTGAAGTTGGAATGCTACTGATGTGCAGACAGCAATCATGAACACCTTTGATCTTGTTAGGTGCGATAGCGAAAAATTGGTGAATTGGGAAAAGCTTGTGGTGGCATGTAGGAGCTTTAGTATTTGCAAAATGCATATCTTGGGCGCATAGTATGTCAGTTTTCTGGGAAATTTCTTCCCTCCAGAGTCTGGAGCGCCTAAAGGGGCTATTCAGACCCTTTGCATTGATGGCGGTAATACTGAGTAGTATAGTAAACAAGTGTAGGCGACACATACAAGGCCAAGAAAGAGCCTAAATGGTATTGTAAACCTGTGTGGAGAGAGAACATATATATGCAACAGCAACTTAATGTACAGAACCACAAATATGGCATACAAAAACAGTGAAAAATACCGTAATACAATAATGTAATGAACAGTTACAAAACAACAATGCGTGTGCTTAGCACCTTTCTTAACTGGGGTGGAGGTAAAGAAGTATTTGGCCTAGCTTCCAGAGAGTCAAAGTGGAATGTAGACTTTCAAGGTAATGATCCTGCCGCAGAGGGCTATAAGTTGGATTTAGGGGGAAAGGACCTCTGGTTTCTTCACTCGTTGGACTCTCCTGATAGCGCTGTTTTATTTGGGGTATTATGGCAGGCAGCATTTTGGTAATGGGGTGGGTCCCTCTTTAGGTGAAGTAATGTCCACCTGTTGATCCTGGTGTAAAACTAATAGCTTGGTTGGGAAACCCCATTTATATAACAATTTTTTATCTTTAGTTATCGGAGCAACTTCCTTCCTCCTCTGAGTGGTAACTGTAGACAGATCCTGAAATAGCTGGATAAATAATAAGTAATAAAAGCATTACTCCTGTGTAAGGGGGAGGCAGAGTGCGAGCATTCCTTGCAGCCCACGGGACCTGGTCTATGACATGGTAATAATGGACCTGTGCCAGAACGTCTCTGGGGATTAAGTCTGGGAGATGCACTGGTTTTGGAATCCTGTGTGCACAGTCAATGAGGAGGTCCCTGGGTGAGAGGTCAGGCATCAACTTAACCTCCCTAGCGGTATTCCGAGTGTGGCTCGGGGTTAATATAGTGTACCAAAAGCGGTAACCCCGAGCCATTACCCTAGAATCAAACTCACCTTCCCCTGAGATCCCCCGCCATCCTCCCCAGCCGTCCTCCAGGCATCCTCATGCTGTCTCCTGGCTGTGTGCTTGGCCGATGCCAGCACCTGTCTTCCGTTTCCCTTCCCTGCAAGCTTTGCGATGCAGGGGTGGAACCGGCAGCAAATTAAAAAAAGTAAATAAAATAAATGACATGATACAAATTTGTTATCCTAACAGATTACACTGTATCAAGTCATTTACGTCAGGATTTCACCTGCTGACTTTTCCATTGCCCTGCCTGTGCTTTTTCAGTTCTTTGTTCCTGGAAAATTGAGAACCACCATGGCGTCCAAAAAGCATTCTTTTTGCGAAAAAGCGCTTTGAGACGTACTGGAAAACAGTGACCGTGAAACGGAGTTACTTGAAGAACTGAGCGAAATCGATTTGTGGGAAAATTTGTCATCAGGTACAGAAAGTGATGACGACAGCGACGATTCTGCGACTTAGCTCAGCGATGTGTGGACCTGGTGCTCCATTGATTGCGGTATGAATCAGGCAGCGCCCCCAAGATTCCCATTTACAGGAGCACCTGGTATGAAAGTTGATGTTGACCATGACAACCCCTTGGCATACCTCCAATTATTTTTGACTGATGAGGTTATTGAAAAAATTGTTACTGAGACCAACCAGTACAAAGACCAGCAATGTGCTACGCATCAGAGGTTTGCAAGATGCAGAAAGTGGGAACCAGTGACCAAAGATGACCTTTGGAAATTTCTGGGCCTAATAATTCTTCAGGGAGTGGTGGGGAAACCCCTACAGAAGTGGTATTGGACAACCAATTCATTACTTGCCAATCCATTCTTTGGCACGGTCATGTCAGAATACCGATTTTCCCTCATAATGAAATATCTGCACTTTGAAAATAATGAAGAATTTGATGAAACTAGTCGTCCTGCACCAAAAAAGTCTAATGGCCTACAAGGGAAGGCTCAGCTGGGTGCAATACATTGGGCACGATTTGGTGTAAAATCCTACATGCTGTGCAAATCATCAGCTGGCTACATTTGGAATTCAGTGATATACATTGGAAAAGGATAAAAAAGTTGATGAAAAATATAGCAATTATGGAGTGGCAACATCTTCTGTTCTTACACTAATTGAGCCATTGCTAAATCAGGGCTATTGTGTAACAACGGACAACTTTTATAAATCTCCTGAACTTTATGAGGTTCTACTGCACAACAAAACTGATGCCTATGGAACTGTAAGGGCTAACCGGCGCGACATGCTGCCAATGTTTGGCAAAAAGAAGCTGAAGAAATGGTTGCCTGACAGAAAGGCAACATGATGGCACTGTGATGGAAGGACAGGAAAGATGTTTGCCTAATGAGTACAGTGCATAACACCTCCACTGTTATGTTACGCACGAAAGGTGGGAAAGAAGTCATGAAGCCACAAGTAGTGATAGACTACAACAACACCATGGGAGGTGTCGACAGAGCCGACCAAGCAATGACATTCTACCCAGCTATGAGGAAGCAGCAAAAAAATGTTATAAAAATATCTTTAGACATCTTCTTAAGCAATGCTTGTGGAATGCATATATTCTGCTCAAAAAAAAGTGACAAGCCTTTGATTCATGCTGACTTTATTTGAAAAGTTGCCGAACAAATCTTTCTGAGTCACCAAACACCATCAATGGCTGTGAACAGATCTGGACGTCGTGCTGTTTGCGTTGTCACCTGACTGGTTGTCACTTCATGGACTACATCCCACCAACTGAGAAAAAGTCGGCATCTACAAGGGCGTGTGTGGTTTGTTGCTCGAAAAGAGATGAAAGTGGAAGGAAAATAAGAAAAGAAAACAGATTCTATTGTCCTGATTGTGACGTCGGACTTTGTGCAGCCCCATGTTTCAAAATATTTCATACCCGAGATGTTTACTGAACATTTATTACAGTGACTAGTAATATCGCACCCCTTGTTTGTACATATTTCAGTGGTTTTTATTTTGATTATATTATTGAATAAAATGTATTATTATTATATTATAATTTATGATTTCGGGTTTCAAACCCAGGATGTCTACTAGACTCTTGTTTGGACAGATTTAAGTGGGTTATTCCTAAGAATTACAGGCCTAAAATATAAAACAACATATTTCCCTGCAAAACAATGTACCGCTTTTAGCACAAAAATTCTGACATAATCAGACCACCAGGGAGGTTAAGAAAGAGCTGTTTAAAGTAGGGAATGAGCTAATGCGACTTGATCGATTCAAGGATCCCTCTAAATTTGATTTTGTTATAGAGGGACCTGTCTTCTAGATTCGCCACTTTCAACTGTAACTTGCGAATCATTTCAGCTTGAATTTCCTGGGTGTCTACTACTTCATTATGGGCTGCTACCATGTCAGAAATGTGGTGTTCCACGTAATTAGATCTATCCTCCAGAGTGTCTATTCTGGTGGATAAGCGGTTAATTAAGAACCTTAGTTTCCTCTGCAGCCCTGTCCGGAGAGACATAGCTTTAAGTGTGGCTTCAGTTGCTGGGGCATCAGCAGCAGGAAAAGCACATAAAGATTCAGCATGAATCTCCTCCTGTTCCAATCTTGTGCAGGCATTGAAGTCCAATGCTGTTTCTTTACTGAGGGCAATTTTATAGGAGAGGAGGCTGGGAAAGCTGCAGCTCTCTTACCTCTGTCAGATGGGGAGATGGAGGCTTCTTGTGAGGAATCCTTTATGTCCAAGGCTTGATCTGCAGAGGTGTCTTGTGAGGAAGGCAGTGGTGGAAGAGAGCAGCTGTGCTCCCCTTCGCCATCTTGGCATGCTCCATGCGGTGACATTATGAAGAAGTCTGTGAGCTGACGGGGACCCGATGCCTGTGGATTTCTGTGGGTCATGCTGCCCTGATGTCCGAGGCTCTTCCCCCCCTCTGTGGGAGTAAAAATCAGAAGGCTGAGATGCTGTGAGCCTCTAGAGACTCCCTGTGAAGCGGAGCAGTGGAGGATTATGCAGCCATACCACTCAGCAGACAGGACACGCCCCCCCCCTCTAGATTATTTTTCAAAGGGTCTATGCTTAGACCTGACCTTTTTACTAATAATATATTTCAATAATTCCTTTGGGTTTGACTTACTGTCTTTCAATCTGTCATTTATTTTGAATATAATAATGAGCCCCTCCCCCCCTCGGCTTGATATGGTTAAGGAGGCCTGGCCTGCCAGGCTGCATGCTAGGATTAATGATCTAGTATGGATTTGAGGGAGGATTTGTGTGGGGTTCACTACTAAAATCTGTACCAGATCAAAAGGGTCTGCTATGGATTTTGAAAGGATGGGAAACCATGTAACTTTTTTTTTTTTTTACTTGGGGTTCCCCCTCAAATTCCATACCAAAGCTGAAGGGTGTGGTATGTATTTTAGGGAAATCCCGACTGCATTACTTACAAAATAAAGGAAGCTTGCAAGGAATTGTGAAATGACATTTTAAGGTCTTTTTTTTTCTTTGTAAATGCCACTTTTGGCACACCACTTTTTCTACATGGTAGAGATGCACCACTTCACAAACAAGTTTAGGACCCCAAAGCAGGTTCTGCAAAATGTTTTTTTTTCTAAAACTTTTTTACATCAGTACATATCCCCCGGGGAAATGCCCAGCCCCCATGTCAGATTTAGCTCCCATTGACATCATTAGGGTTCAAAATTGGCATCCAAATTTTGATATGCTCAGCTGAACCTTTACAAACCAAACCCAGGTGTGTTTAGCTCAGCAATCAAGTACTTTTTAGTAAAAAAGATCAACATTTCAGCCCTCAATAAAGTGAGTAACTTAAGTAATCAAACAAAAGTCCAAAAGTATAAAAACACACTAATAAAAAAGACACCAAAAATGAATCATTTGTGTCAAGAGGTAGATTAACATATTCAGCAGAGGTCCCCCACCAGTGAGATCATAACACCCAGTGTCCTCTCCAAGACACAATGCTCAAAAGCTCAGCACATCCCATCCCAAAAAAACAAATCACCAATAACTAAAAAAGAAAATCTCATGGTGCAGTATTTATTGATGCCCAGGCATATAAAAACATTAAAATCGACAAAAGGATGCTAGTGGCACCTACATATAAAGCCGCTACTTCACAATAAGAATGGCAACGAGACCTCAGGCATTAAACAATAAACATATGTAGTTGAAGACACTTACATAGTAGGCCGCCAGTCTGAACCAGAATGGTGGCAGGACTTCAGGTGAAGGAAAGAGTCAAAGTATGTCTTTGAGACATACTTTGATTCATCACCTAAGTGTCATTAACTACATATGTTTATTGTTTGATGCCTGAGGTCCCGCCGCCAGTCTTATTGTAGGGTGCCACTAACATCTTTTGTCATTTTTATTGCTTTTAATGTTTATATATGCCTGAACACCAATAAATATTGCATGAGGTTTTCTTTTTTAGTTATTGGTGATTTGTTTCTTGGATGGGATGTGCTGAGCTTTTGAGCATTTCTATGACTACTAAAGAGATATTCTTCTGGAATACTATACACATTTGAGTATATTTAAAGATTATAGAGAGTCAGTCTTCTGGAGTAGAAGTCGTTTGAAGGTCTGTGGGTTCACAGGGTTTATATCCTGTAACATGCATGTTTTGCTGTTTTATATGTTAGATAGCAACTACATCTGGTGAGTGTGAATTTCTGTGTTATGATCTCACTGGTGGGGGACCACCGCTGAATATGTTCATCCACCACTTGACACACAATTCCTTTGGGCTCTTTTATTAGTATGTTTTTATATGTTTGCCCTTTTGTTTGATTACTTAAAGTGATTGAAAAGTCTTGTTTTTTTAACCACTTAAGCCCCTTCCTGACCAGGGCCTATTTTGCGATTCGGCACTGCGTGACTTTAACGGACAATTGCGCGGTCGTGCTACGCTGTATCCAAATGAAATTGACGTCCTTTATTCCCCACAAACAGAGCTTTCTTTTGGTGGTATTTGATCACCTGTGCGATTTTTTGATCATGCGCTATAAACAAAAAAACGCGACAATTTTTCAAAAATAATAATATTTTTCAAATTTTTTATATGAAATTCCCCCAAAAAAATGTAAAAATCAAAATTTTTTAACATTTTAGGCCAATTTGTTTTCTGCTACATATGTTTGGTAAAAAAAATCGCAGAAAGCGTATTTTGATTGGTTTTCGCAAAAGTTATTGCGTTTACTAACTAAGGGAAAGATTTTTGTCATTTTTATTGTTTTTTTTTTTTAACGAGTAATGGCGGCGATCTGCGATTTTTTTTGCGGGACTGCGACATTGCGGCGGACAGATCAGACCCTTGACTGACATTTTTTACACTTTTGGGGGTACCAGTGACATTACTACAGTAATCAGTGCTATACATATGCACTGTTACTGTAAAAATGACACTGGCAGGGAAGGGGTTAACTTTATTGGAGAGGGAGGGGTTAAGTGTGTCCCTAGGGGCGTGCTTCTAACTGTGATTGGATGTGGCTGTGTGTGTAACAGCAGAGATCAACGGTCCTACATAGCAGGACCGTATGATCTGTGCTGTTACACAGGGGAGAAAGACAGGCGGCTTTGTTTACATTAGCCGCCTGCCTTTCTCCCGCTGTATCCGACATCGGGTCCGCCGGTCACACGCTTGGGCTGCTTAGGGAACGAGCGGAGGTGGGAGCGCGCCTCCGGTGGCACGCGCTCGCCCCCTATTGGCTCACAGGCTAGTGACGTACCGGTACATCACTTTGCCCGTGAGGGACTGACCGCTGCTGTATATAGTCGGGCGGCGGTCAGCAAGTGGTTAAAAAAAGAAACAACAAGCATGTTTTATTTACCTGCTCTGTGCAGTTGGTTTTGCACAGAGTGGCCCAGATCATCCACTTCTTGGGTCCCTCTTCTGTGCTACTGGCCCCTCCCTCTGGCTGAGTGCCCCCACAGCAAGCAGCTTAGGTGAAATTTGCTTATCAAGAAAAACTGGATTTTTACTTACCTGTAAAATCCATTTCTTGGAGTACATCTTGGGTCACAGAACAGTTTCATTAATCATTTGAAACTGAGTCATGCTACAAGTACAGGAGATTGGACATTGGCAAAAGTACAAGCCTTAGATATCACTCCTCCCTTTCAGAAAGGCCTTCAGTGTTTGTAGAAAGCCATAAGCCACAACATGAAGGGGGGGGGGGTGGATCTCCATGAAACCAGTTTTTTTATCATACATCTTGGAACACAGAGAAGTTTCATTAATCCCTACTAACAATGATGTCCCAAATCACTGAATGTGAGGGTAAGACAACACAGCAAAAAACCAACAGCCCCCAAAAAAATAATCAAAAAGAGCCTCATATAGCAGCCTGCAAAATAGTGCGAGCAAGGCATCATCCTCAGCATCTCTATCATCTACCTGTTAAAATCTTTTTATGGTCTAAACCGAAGATCAGATTGCGGCTTTGCAGAATTGAGTCAACAAAGTTTGATAACAGTGAACTACAGAAAAAAGGTGGAGGCTTTCCTTTTAGAATGTAAGCTGGAAATAGTAAATTTGGTATCCCTGTGACCTTTACTTGGACCCTCAAGAAGAACAAATAGTAAATCTGATTTCCTGACCTTGGTGGTCAATTTCAGATACTACTATCGAAGCATGAAGAGCCTTGTTTCCTGGGGTCTGAGGCTTAGTGAAAAAAGGAGGTAAGACAAATTCCTGGTTGAGATGAAAGGCCGAAACCACCTTAGGCATAGAAAACAGCTGTGTCATGTACCTGATCCGAAGCCAGAGTGTAGAGAGGGCTCCCCTTGCGGCTAGGTGCAGGGCACCCCTGGAAGTGGGACAGGGAGTGCTGTGCCCGAAGTAGCACGGGTTGCCGGTTGGGATGACCAGATGAAAGCAGGAACCAACTTGTTGAGAAGTCCCAAGCAGGTCTGGAACACTTTGGCAAGCCAGGCAGTTACAAGGTGCAAACAGGAACAGACTGGGAGAATACTGGAGCAAAGTCAGGGGCCAAGCCGAGGTCAAGTATTGGAGAAGACAACAGGAATCTGAGAGCAAGCCAAAGGGTCAGGAGCCAAGAGAAGCAAAGTCAGACAGTCCGGGTCGGCAATGAGAAGTCAAGATCAGCAGGTTAACAAGGCACAGGGAACACAGGAGGCTGTTGATCATCCAGCAACTAGTTGTTGTGGCTGCTGGCTTTAAATAGGCCGTTTGGCGCCAAACGCCATTACGCATGGCGCACGCACATTCCTGACTGTTTTGAACGTGTTTGGGCACGCATGCGCATTCGCGCCAATGCGCAAATTCGCTGATTCGCCAGGATATTGGTAGTTCCCTGACAGTGCCCCCCCCCCCCCCCTGAGGGGCAGCCTCCAGATGCCTAACAGAGCCTGTTTTTCAGGGAATTTTTTGAAAAAGTCACGTAACAGTCTGGGAGCGTGTATATTTCCAGCAGGTTCCCAAGAACTTTCCTCCAGAGAATAGCCCTTCCATTTGATTAAATACTGGACTTGCCTTCCTCGTCTACGGCAGTCCAGGATGGATTCCACTTCATATTCAGTTTCTCGATTTACTACAACCGGAGGTGGAGGCAAGCTATCTCTTCCAGGAAAAGGACCAGGATTGGCCGGTTTAAGCAAAAAAACGTGGAAGACTGGGTGAATCTTGTAAGTATCTGGAAGGCATAATTCAAAAGCCACAGGGTTGACCATTTTCTTGATCGGGAAGGGGCCAATGAACCTTGGACCCAGCTTCTTGGATGGGCAGGCCAACTTAAGGTTAAGAGTGGACAGCCACACTTTGTTTCCCACCTTCAAGGCCGGGCTATCCCTCCTTCTCCTGTCGTAGCATTCCTTATAGGCTTCTTGTGCCTTTTGCATGGTCTTCTGTAATAGCAGAAAATTTTCTTGGAGGAAGGCTACCCTATCTTGAACAGCAGGTACCATAGTTTCAGACACAGGGTTAGATAAAAAGGATGGGTGAAACCCATAGTTTGCAAAAAATGGAGACTGGTGGGTGGAAGCATGAATTGTGTTATTGTACGCAAACTCAGCACATGGGAGTAAGGCTCCCCAATTATCTTGTGAAAATGTGGAAAAACAGCAGAGATATTGCTCAAGGGTTTGGTTGGTTCTTTCTGTTTGACCATTACTTTGGGGGTGATATGCTGAAGATAAGCAGACTTCAATATTCAAGGCTTTACAGAGAGACCTCCAAAATCTGGAAGTAAATTGTACTCCACGGTCGGACACAATGCTGCCGGGTAGACCATGTAGCCTTTACTATTTCCTTGACAAAGGTATGTGCCATGTCCACGGCCGAAGGAGTGCCAACCATGGGAATAAAATGGGCCATTTTAGACAAGCGATCTACTATCACCATAATTGTGGAGAATCCCTCTGAAGAAGGTAGGTCCACTATAAAGTCCATGGACAACATTTCCCACAGTTGTTTTGGGACCGGAAGTGGTTTCAACAGACCCCAGGCTTGGACGTGACTGCCTTTACTCCGAAGGCAGGTCGTACAGGAACTCACATAGTCCTTACAGTCCTTTCTTAGGTTTGGCCACCAATAGGATTGTTGAATTAGTTCTAAGGTCTTACGGACCCCAAAGTGACCAGCAAGTTGATGGTCATGAAGAGCTTTAAGGACCATGAGTCTGGCTTCCTGGGGTACAAAGAACTTGTCTTCATGCAAAAAAAATTTTCCCCGTTTTTTGAGAGTAGCAGTCTCAGGAGCAGTGCAGCGGGCAGAGGCTAGTTCAAGGGTGGTCCTAAGATCAGGCTGGAGTAAAAGAAAGTTTTGAGAGGACAGAATTGTACTGGGGGTGACATCCACAGGAGTTTCAGGGAACATCCGCGAGAGGGCATCTGCCTTCCCATTTTTAGAGCCTGGCCGGTATGTGAGGTGGAAGTTAAACCTCAAAAAGAATAGTGCCCATCTGGCCTGCCGAGGTCTTAGGCGTTTGGCTGATCTGAGATATTCGAGGTTCTTGTGGTCCGTGAATATCATTATTGGGTGGGCTGCGCCCTCCAGCAAATATCGCCATTCTTCGAATGCGGCCTTGATGGCCAATAGTTCTCGGTCCCCTACATTGTAGTTCTTCTCGGACTGACTGAGTTTACGAGAAAAAAACGCTACAGGGTGAAGCAATGCCTTGGGTCCCTGGCGTTGAGATAGGACTGCTCCCGTGGCCACTTCTGAAGCATCAACTTCAAGGATGTAAGGTAAGGCTGGGTCTGGGTGTTGTAGCACAGGAGCACTGGTGAATACAGCCTTGAGCTTGTCGAATGCACTTTGGGCCTCTGAGAAACATTGGAACCGAGTGTTTTGCCGAGTCATTTGCGTAATGGGGGCAATGATGCCGGAAAAGTCCTTAATAAACCTTCGGTAAAAGTTTGCAAAACCCAAAAACCTTTGGATGCTCTTTTTGTCAGAGGGGGCAGGCCACTCCAGGATGGCAGACACTTTCTGAGGGTACATTGCTATTCCATCTGTGGAGATAATCAGACCCAGAAATTGTATGGATGACTTCTCGAATTCACATTTTTCTGCTTTAGCATAAAGCCCGTGTTTTTTGAGAGTGGCCAATACTTTTTGTACATGTATTCTGTGCAACTCCAGGGTGGTAGAAAAAATAAGAATGTCGTCTAAGTAAACGATGAGGAAATTGTCCAGGAATTCTCTGAAAATATTGTTTACTAGGTGCTGGAAAGTGGAGGGGGCATTACACAGTCCGAAGGGCATAACCAAGTATTCGAAATGCACGAAACGGGTTCGAAAGGCAGTTTTCCACTCGTCGCCCTTGCGGATTCGCACCAAATTATAGGCATCTCGTAAGTCTAATTTAGTGAAGACTTGAGCAGAACGGAACCTCTGGAAGAGCTCAGGAATGAAAGGGAGTGGGTACTGTTTTTTTATAGTAATTTTATTCAGGTCCCTGTAGTCCACACATGGCCTAAGGGTGTTGTCCTTTTTTCCACGAAAAATATTCCGGCTCCAGCCGGAGAAGAAGAAGGACGAATGAAACCTTTGCTGAGGTTTTCATTGATGTATTGCCGTAGGGCTTCAAGTTCCGTCTCTGAAAGTGGGAAAATACGGCCAAAAGGGATCTCAGCACCAGGCAATAATTCTATTCCATCACCTCATCACCTCATCACCTCAAGGATCGGGAAATATATTGACCATTTCCTGCAACCATTGGTCCAAGATACTCCGGCTTATTTAAAAGACACCACACAGTGTATTCAGGAAATGAGACAACTAAATGTTGAAGGAGAAGTACTACTCGTAACTGCTGATGTGGCGTCTTTATATACTATAATCCCACATGAGATGGGATATGAAGCCGTTAGTACTTTTTTAGACATTTATCAAGACATCCCGTTGGCACAGAAAAAGTTCATTTTAACCCTTTTAACATTTGGCATGGAACATAACTATTTTTACTACAATCAACACTTCTACCTCCAACGTACGGGTGTGGCCATGGGAGCTAAATTTGCTCCCAGTGTAGCGAACCTCTTTATGGCTCTATGGGAGGATCGCAATATCTTCTCCAACAGAGCCAAGGAGCTTGTATTTTGGAGGCGCTACATAGATGACACACTTTTTATTTGGAAAGGAAGTCAAGAATCGTTGCAAATTTTTATGGACCAGCTAAACTGTAACAGTTGGGGAATCAGATTCTCATATGAATCGAGTCCCACATCCGTTAACTTTTTAGATCTTGTGATTTTAAGACATGGCTCAGGTTTTATTACCAAAACCTTTTTTAAACCGACAGATAAGAATGGTTTTATTACCATGGACAGTTGCCACCACCCAAATTGGTTAAGATCGGTTCCGAAGGGACAATTTAAAAGGATCAGGCGCAACTGTACCCGTGAGTCGGATTTTAAAGAGCAGGCCAATGTCCTGAAACAAAGATTTATAGAAAAGGGTTATGAAGCACGGATCTTGGACCAAGAAATAGAAGAAATATGCCAACAAACTCAAGAAGATTTAATTACACCAAAATCTGCCCATCTGTCCATCAACACTCAGTCTAAATTCGAGTTTGCCTTTGTCACCCGTTTTTCTCATAATTATAGGTGGCTTAACCATGTTTTTAAAAAACATTGGAGCATCCTCCAGGGGGACAAAATCCTCGGTCCTTCCTTACCTGATCAACCGAGTATGATTTACAGGAAAGCCAGGAACTTAAAAGACCTTATTGCCAGTAATCCAGTGGAAAAACCTTTAAGACCAAAATTTTATCCAGATATGAAAGGATTTTATCCATGCAGAAACTGTCAGATCTGTAGAGAAGCCAAAACGGTACGAACCAATAAGTTCACATCCACCACTACCGGAAAACAGTATGCTATTAAAGAATTTATATCTTGCCACACTAAGGGAGTTATATATTTACTCCAGTGTGATTGTCGCCAACAGTACATTGGGAGAACCATACGTACTGCGAGCATCCGGATAGGGGAGCATCTCGCCAATATAAGAAAAGGGTTCCCAGGACACAGTGTCTCTTTACACTTCTCCAAATGTCATCACAAAAGTCCAAAGAACTTATTAATTACAGTGATTGAGAAACATACACCACATTGGAGAGGAGATAATATGAAAAGATCCATTTCAAGAAGGGAAACCTTCTGGATCCATGAGATGAAATGTTTTAGGCCCTGGGGACACAACATAGAATGGGATATCAACGCCCATATAAATAACAGTTGAATCCTTGTTTTAAGTCCTTCAATTTTACATTATTTACATTTTAGATTTAAACTTTTAATATTTTATCCATTTTATGTCTATTAAAGATTTAATATGCATTTTATATTTTTAAGATATTTAATACATGTAATTTTAACCTAAACTAGTTGTATTTATACAAAATGGGACATAATATTGTTTAATATTGTCCAAATCAATTATTTCCCCATTTCTTAAGTTGCTCATATGTTTATATGAAAACAGGAAGTCGGGAAATTGCTAACTTCCGGAGTCCCCTTCTCATCACTATATACTGCTATTATAATTGTACAGAATAAATATGTCGGTCATAATTAGGAGGAATCCTGGAGATCGTACTATTCTGGAGTTAATTTGAGCAAAATAGGGGAAGTATTTTGGAGTCCATAGCTTGTACATCCACTGCGGACACCGGAAGTAGCAATCACCCAGACGCTTCTTAAGGACGGACGTGGCGGCGCACACCTCCCTCCTATCTCAGAAGAAGCCCGTTGAGAAGAAACGACGTTAGAGAGGAGGCGTGTCGCGCCGCCACGTGACGTCACACGCACAAGCCCGGTCTGCAGCTGGGACCTGTGCAAACTTACTGCATACAACGCTCGCATCCCCTGTTCAAATGTAAGTGCAATATTCCTATAATAAAACAACTATTTGTGGGGTATTATGCTATGGTCTTCTTTTTTTGTCACCACACATGTTTATTTGTGGAAGCCATAACAATCAAAGAATCGGTAGCAGGAGCGGGATTGCATATCTGAATACTTGATTCATACAGGAAGCTCTTAACAGCGGATTTTATCCAGGCATGTTTTATCCCAAATAGCTGGTAAGAGGCCATTCATAGAAAAGACAAAAAAAGAAAAAAGAGGGGCGCACCGACCTAGTGCATTACCATAAAAACTTTTATTAAAATATTAAAAGGTGTACAATATACTCACAAGACTGGTGTGGTACAACACACATCAAGAATAGCATATACAGTCTCCAAGGTAGCCAGGTCCCAATAGTGACAAATGGGCATACAGATAGTCGCATGGGGCTGCTGTGGCTAGGCTGACGCGTTTCAGGGGCGAGCCCCCTTCCTCAGAGCCAGAAAAGATGCAGCATCTTTTCTGGCTCTGAGGAAGGGGGCTCGCCCCTGAAACGCGTCAGCCTAGCCACAGCAGCCCCATGCGACTATCTGTATGCCCATTTGTCACTATTGGGACCTGGCTACCTTGGAGACTGTATATGCTATTCTTGATGTGTGTTGTACCACACCAGTCTTGTGAGTATATTGTACACCTTTTAATATTTTAATAAAAGTTTTTATGGTAATGCACTAGGTCGGTGCGCCCCTCTTTTTTCTTTTTTTGTCTTTTCTACCAGTGGTTCTGGATACCCTTGATCCTGAAGGGGGCAGCAAGACCAAACAGCTCTCTTTACATCTGAGTTTGTAGTGCACCTCTTTCTACTCCATCAGACAGCACTTAAGCGCAGGAGGTTTTGTTTTTATTTTAAGAGGCCATTCATACCTTACCACGGGTGTGAATTTTTGCAAGATATCTTCTTTGCCATCCTTGTAGTGGATTTTTCTGCTTACCTACATTATATCTCTGGTAAGGAGATAAGCCCCTTTGGTGGCGGGATCCTCAATCACAAAGCACTTGGCACAGCACTTTGTTTCTATTCATCACCTGATTGAGAGCACCATGTGGAATTGAATATTTCAGAATAATTTTGGGACTTTATTGCTTCAATTTGTGCACTTTCTACACGTGTTATATTCACGGCATTGTTTAAGATCACCTTTTGACACTTTGGTCCCCATCTGTTAATAGCACATTTTTGTACTTTGCATTTTATTTGTTATGTACATTGTGTTTTTTTCAATATTTAGCGCACCTTCATTTACTTTATTCTATACACACTATACACAGTTCAGGTAGCAGCTTTTGGGTTATCAGCGCACCCAATTATCACGACAATAATTCTATTGGGCAGTCATAGGGACGGTGAGGTGGTAGAGAGTCCGCCTTCTTATTATCAAACACGTCCAGAAAGTTATGATAGACGGAGGGAACATCTTGGCTGGCATTGGAAACAGGCTGAATGGAAAGACAGCTGGCAGTAGGAGGTATCTCAGGAGTCATACAATGTTGGAGGCAGTACACTGATTTGAAGGATACTTCCCCTTTGGACCAGTCTATCAGCGGGTTATGTGCCCGTAGCCACGGAATTCCCAGAATTACAGGAAACATGGGTGAAGGAAGGACGTCAAAGTGAAGAAGTTCCTGATGGCCAGGGCCAGTAGTGGCAAGTATGGGTAAGGTTTCCTGAATGATGGGCCCGGACCTGGGAGTGGTGCCATCTGCAAGGTGGATTTCCAGTTTATGGCGCTTGGTCTGGAGTGGAATATGAAGGTTTCTTGCCACAGAGATATCAAGGAAACAGCTGCAGGCTCCGGAATCAATGATTGCTGGCAGCTTGATCTCTCCTTCCGCCACCTGTAATGAAACAAGAAGGACTAGGTGAGCGGGAGAGGGTCCCGGAATTTGGAGATGCAGACGGTTGGAAGCAGAGGGCTTACTTGGTCTCACTGGGCAGTTACGGAGAAAGTGTCCATCTTCCCCACAGTAAAGACATAAGTTCAATTGCCTGCGACAAAGTCTTTCAGCAGGGGTTAAAGCTATATGGACCACTCCGATCTGCATAGGCTCTACAGGAGACATTGGGTTGGTAGCAGTGGGTAGAGGAGCAGGAGATGGTGGCACCTTGGGTAACATCCAAGTAGGCTGATAAGACTGAGCTCGTTCAGACCTGCGTTCCAGCAAATGTCTGTCCAACTGGATGGCGAGTTGAATGAGCCCCTCTAATGAGGTGGGGGTCTCTACTCGTGCCAACTCATCTTTCAGGGTTTCAGACAGACCTAACCGATATTGGTATTTGAGGGCGGCCTCATTCCACCCTGTGTCTGCGGCCCACCTACGAAAGTCCACTGTGTAATCCTCTACAGGGTGTCGGCCTTGCTGTAGTTTATGGAGCATAGCCTCGGCAGTGGCCATACGTTGTGGGTCATCATACAGCTGTGCCATAGCCTCGAAGAAAACCTCAACGGAACTGACAGCAGGATCCTTCTGTTCCAGTAAATGATGGGCCCAGGACTGGGGTTCATCAGACAACAGGGAAATAATAAACCCCACTTTAACTGTCTTTAAAGAAAAAGTTCTGGGTTGCAGGGCCAGGTATAGCAGGCAGGCATTTTTGAATGACTTGAACTTTTTGCGATCCCCCGAAAAGCGTTCAGGTATAGGTACTCTTGGTTCGGGAGGTGGAGCCATCATAGTAGGAGTTGGAGCTGACTGTCCTGAAGTTGAAGGAGCGGAGGTGGAGACTGCAGTGGGTGGATTTGGAGTTGCTGCCAGAGATGGTGTAGTCAGGTACTGTAGAAGTACCCATCTTGAAGATTCTTCACCGCCTGGGTTAATGCTGTCACTTGCTGGCACAGGGCTTCCAGCGGGGAGGCACCTCTCTCGGCTTCTGTCATGGCTGGATGATACTGTCACGTACCTGATCCGAAGCCGGAGTGTAGAGAGGGCTCCCCTTGTGGCTAGGTGCAGAGCACCCCTGGAAGTGGGACAGGGAGTGCTGTGCCCGAAGTAGCACGGGTTGCCGGTTGGGATGACCAGATGAAAGCAGGAACCAACTTGTTGAGAAGTCCCAAGCAGGTCTGGAACACTTTGGCAAGCCAGGCAGTTACAAGGTGCAAACAGGAACAGACTGGGAGAATACTGGAGCGAAGTCAAGTATTGGAGAAGACAACAGGAATCCGAGAGCAAGCCAAGAGGTCAGGAGCCAGGAGAAGCAAAGTCAGACAGTCCGGGTCGGCAACGAGAAGTCAAGATCAGCAGGTTAACAAGGCACAGGGAACACGGGAGGCTGTTGATCATCCAGCAACTAGTTGTTGTGGCTGCTGGCTTTAAGTAGGCAGTTTGGCGCCAAGCGCCATTACGCATGGCGTACGCGCATGCGCATTGCTGCACGCACATTCCTGACTGCGTTTGCCCGTGTTTGGGCGCGCATGCGCATTCGCGCCAATGCGCAAATTCGCTGATTCTTCAGGATATTGGTAGTTCCCTGACAAGCTGAGTACAAAGAACCATCTTGTCATGGTGAAGTGTTAGAAAAGGCTCCCTACAAGAAAGGGCCACCAATTCTGAAACCCAATGAATTGAAGTAATAGAAACCAGGAACACCACATTTCATGTCAAAAGAACTAAAGGAAGTTCTCAAATACTCTCTAATGAAGGTCTTTGAGGAAAAGAAGAAACAAATTAAGATCACACAGGATCTAATACGGAAGAGCAATGCATGTGACACCCCGTCCAAAGACACACACACCAAAGAATGGCAATTTGCCTCTGAAAGAAAATTTGACCTTTGATTGTAATTAAGGCCAGATGTACAGTATCCCACCACCCTTTTAGAGAAAGGCCAAAATACGGTCAACAACATACTTCAAGAACCTGTGATAAATCTTTCTTGAGGTAGCCTTCCTGGTTCTCAAAAGAGTGAGAATAACTGAGTCAGAAACTCAACTGTCTTTCAGGAATTTGGTTTCAGAAGGCATGTCGCTAAAGCCAGAGACCGTAAGAAAGAATGGAACATCGGACAGGCAAATCGCCAGTAGGTATAGAGAATTAATAGGTAACAACCTCTCCTGAGGAGACCAAGAGCCCTACATCAATATAATCAAGAACTCTGCTCTTTCAGAAACATATCTTCTAAGTACCCCAGAGTAGGCATCCCCTGGGTCACTAGAAAACCTAGATTTGGAGCTAGGACCTTGATTAATACTCGTGTACAGTCCGAACGGCAGGGCTACAAATTGAAAATGATAGTCCTCCACTGTAAGAACCTCTGGTGATGAGAAAAGATCAGGGCAATTAGGTAGGCATTCTTAATGTTCACCAATGCCAGGAAATTGACTGGAGAGAGGCTACCAGTGATTGCACCAATTCCTTTTGAAATTTCCACACCCTAAGAAACTTGTTCAAATATTTGAGATCCAGGATGGGATGAACATTGCTGTTCAGTTTTGGAACTTCGAAAAGGTTTGAATAGAATCCACTGAACTTTTTGTCCTCTGAAATCAGAATAATCACTCCCTGTTGAGAGCTTGCAAAAGCACCAAATAAACATTTGAAAACATGAAGCATGAAGGGAGAAGCTACAAAATTCCAGCTTGTAGCCCACTTGTCTTCTATCTTCCTCTGCCAACATCCTGAAAAGGCCTACAAATATCCCCCTCACCCATACGAGTAGGTCAACCCCTCATTGGGAAGTGGTATTAGACTCCAATTTTTCTGGCTTAGAGGCCTAGGACTTCTTGCAGAACTGAGGTTTCAACCTAGAAGGTGAGGCCTGGGAGCAGCAAAAGGAATGTCCATGGAATAAAGAAGAAGGAGCAGTAGATCTTTGAGCTAAGCACTTACCCTTCTCCAAAGCATGTAAAAGAGAACTTTACCATCCAAAATCTTCTGGATATACTTACCAAAGTCAGGCCAAACAAATATACCCCTTGAAATGGAAAACTTGCCAGCAGCTTTTGCAGTATAATTTTGCAGACAAAGAGAATTATAGACGTGTACAGAAAAAATCCCAAACGAGAAATCTATTAGATGGAATACTTCAAGGCACACAGCTAAACAAAGAGCTTAAAGAAAATCCAGCAGAGAATCGCCCAAATCAGTATTTCTGCTGAAGGAGTCTGACTCACTGGACAGATATCCTGCTCCAACCTTAAAGCGGAGTTCCGCCAATTTTTAAAAGTTGCTTTCAGCCACATGCCCTCCCACAGTGCATTCATAAAAGGATAATCTTTTTTTTTTTGTCTGAATACCTTATTTTTATCTGTGTATGCAGCACTTCCGGTCCGGCCGCCTAGGCGATGTCATCATAAAGCAAATCCCTTGGGCTCCTGGGAAATCAGCGTCTTGTGTTATTTCCCCAACTGTAGCTGACTTCCAGGTTGTCTTGTTGCAATTAACAAACTGCACCTCACAGTGTCATTACTGCGCATGCGCGAGATCAGGAAATGCATGCTGGCCAGCCAACTGCACTGATTCCAGGAAGTAAACAGGAGCGGGCTTCAGATGTCCACATCCTCCATGGCCCCTTGCCTGCTGACGAGATTGTGTGATCAATTGCAGATGTATTAACATTTGTATTCATACAGGTATGAGTACGGTTACAACAATAGCCAATTATTGCCGTACAAGTAGTAACAATCATGGTGGTGCTTTTAATAAAAATGGTTGTGAAGACTGGAGCTCCGCTTTAAGGCCCTATCAGACTACAATATCCCCAAGGCAGCAACCATCGAGGCAAACAATGCTTTTAACAAGGTTTCCAGATGTTTATTAAAAAGCTTCCTTAAAAATCCGAATGTAGTTCACCAAGCACATAAGGTTTTTGTTGAAATAAGAGACTGCTACATTTTCCGAGGGCATGCATGCTTCACTATTTACTGAATTCTATCTCCATGTGGTATTGCTGGGCAATTATCTTTGGTGGAGTGAACACCTTGTTGAGCTGAGCCCAATCTTCATATAAAACATCATTAGGATGAGGGTGTATAGTATATGATTGGGGATCATGTGTTCTTAGAGGACAAAGAAGCAGCATCTTCAGGTCCGTGCACACCACAACAATTCACAAAGGTCTTCTGAGTTAAACCCTGAGGTTCCTCAGGTCAGGTGCAGTTTCTGAAAAGAAGAGTCTTCTGCCTCCCCCTCTTCAGGTATGCAGTTATCTGCCTCCACAATTCTCGGTAATGAGGAGGGGGAAAGAGAAGAGGAAGGCCTCCAATTAAAACTGGTCTAGCCCGCCCATGCCAGGCAGGTATCCTGGAGAATTGTTGTTGAATCCTTGCTAAAGCAGATGACAAATCCTCTTTAGTCACACAGGAACAGGAGGAAGGTGTCCTGGAGGTAGTGGAAATGCATAATAAGGGAAGGGAATCAGATCCAAAAGGAAGGCTATGTCTAGGTTCTTCCCAACATGGCAGAGGTACTTGGCAACCTCCCCCCACCCCGCGTGCTCCTCCTCTCGGCTGTCTGTGAGACATATGGCCTGATGACTTACAAAAATAGACCTGTGCTAAATTAACAATCCCAGGCAACTGAGACAGTGTGCTGCTTACCCTAGGAGTAGGACTGCTTACTGTCAGTGCCCCCATCACCTCCTGTTGGTGACTGGTGAGAGGTACAGCTGACTTGGCTGGCTCAGCCCTGCCAAAACAATGTGGTGCTGGAGAACAGACAGTGTGATATGGAAGGCTCCTTACCTGGAGCGAACAGCAGCAGAGATTTTAAACCTAGGGCACAATCCCTTTAGTCAGCAGCCTCTCCAGCAGTTCCTGCCTCGTGAAAAACAGCACAATAATTTCTCTAACACAACCTCTTAAATGTGGAAGTGGGGAAGAAGTGGGGGGATACCAGGGGCACTTACCAGTCTCGCTGCAGGTCTCCTTAGGGAGGTATAATCTTAACCCATCATAGTAAGCTGTGCCAAGAGGACCTTCAGGGACCTGATTCCCCAGCTGGGGTTCAGTGCCCTGAACCTGTATAGCCCCCTACCGAAAAACACCAGAAATTAATTGCCCGAGTTCCGTAAATGCAGGGTCTAGTGCAGACTTGCAACATTGCAAGCTGTCCCTGCGTCACGTCCACTCTTCCCCCAATACAGAATCCAGGTACCATTCTTCTGGCAAATTATAGCTGTTGTAATGAATCTGGCTAGAACCAGTCCCCTGATCCTTGTTGGAGCCTTTGAGAATCTGGTAAAAATGTGCAGAGACCTGCACAGCAGTGACCATCACTTTAAGACACTAGCAAAAAAAAAAACTAAAGACCTTCCAACAAAGGAGGGCTATATTTGGGAGGGGAGATCCTGTCTATTTTTTAGTGTCCAATCACCTGCAGTAAAGATTAATGAAGCTGCCCTTTGTCCTTTGATGTACGATAAAGAATATCGTATGGCTTTTTTTATAAAGCCATATGAGAACATGTCAAAACTAAGATGGTGGTCAGTGGTTTCACTGATGAACCAAGCCAAGCTAACTCTACCCTAGTGCTCTAAATGTAACCCTATGTTTATAAACAGTCATGTGCTAGCTCTGATGTAATGATCAAATTACTTTGTTTATTATCAAGGTCTATTGTTTGCCCTAGTACCAGAGGTCAGAGACTATAGCTGGCAAGTGTAGCTTTATCTATAGCAGCCCCTATTACCTTAAGACAAGCAGGCCTACTGGTACTTGGTTGACTCCAGGGCTTGAAGTCTTAGTAAACCCAAAAGGTAAAAAATACAATGTAAGCTGTCCAATTATTATATCTGACTATGTTTGCTGTCCTATTCTGTTACAAGTTAATACTAAGTTTGTAATTACCTGGTAATCCTGCCAGTTGCACAGGGTGGCCTGTGCAGGGTCTTCATTACCCATCTGGACATGCCTTAAAAGCTACTGTATATAAGGAAACCACTGTTTTTCTGTGACTCCCCTGCATGTCATGTGGGATAGTACATAGAGTTGTTGATTGATAGAAAAGGATGTTTGTGGTGATCCTTTCCTTATCCTGCCCACATAAGCATTGCAACAGAGTGTGCACCCTGCAGAGTTTACATTTATACATGCACAGTCACATGGGCATGAAAGACAGAGAAGCAAAGAGGAAGTGCTCTCATGTCAATCACAATCATTGACCCAAGCTAAACCATTGTAATTATGTATTAAATATCCATATTTGAAAATCCTTTTTTAGCTATGATTTTTTTGTTTCTCTTTGAAGAAGGAAGTCACCTGTGGGCTGAAAAAACAATACTGGGGTTATGGCTGATATCTTCAGTCATAATCCTGGTAAACTACTTGCAAACCGCAACGTATATATATATATATATATAAATGTATTGCGGTCAGCAAGTGGTTAAAATAAAGATGTTGTTGAAAAAAAAGGATACAGAGGTGCATGTGCGGAAGCTCCCAAGATGGCAGTGTAAGCCTGGAACTCCGCACCGCCTCGTCACACTAACTCACCCCACAGCTGACCAGCGGACCAGCGGACCAGCGGACCAGCGGACATTAGCCCGACTTCCCTTGGTGGATTCACAGAGGGGAAGCTACCTAGAACAGGCACATATCAGGAGGTTAGGTCCGGAGGGACCTCCAGCAACAGTCTGCACTCGGCAACACGCAGGCCTCCCCTAAGATGGCGGCTCTGTCCCTCACAGGAGAGGACATGGAGAAATGGGAAGCGACACAGGACCTTCATCACTCACAGGACTTTAAACAAATCTACTCACAGGGATCCGTGAGTAACCTTCTCCTTCAGGCCCCCTCTCCAGCGTCCACAGAGTCGCTATTAGGCCTGGTTTTGGAAGACTATATACTGTCCCCTATGGAAGGCACTCCAGCTAGTATTAAATATCATAAAAACACAGAGGAGGCAGTTCACCCAGGGCAGTTAAACAGTGATGACTTAACCATTAAACTTTCGGCTTTACTAGACAGGGGTCTGTCACAAATAGCAGCAAAAATCACAGTAGGCTAAAAGGTAGACTTCCAGAATCTGGGATCTAGAATGGAAGCCATCAAAAATAAATTGGATATGACAGTAGCAAAAACCAATCAAAATACGAGTCTTATCCAAACCTTACAAGAACAGCTTGACACTGCACTACTCAAAATAGAAGATCTGGAAAACAGATCTGGAAGATACAACTTCAGATTACGGGGCCTTTCAGAAACAGTCAGGGATATACATAAAGCCATACTATACTTACTACATTGATCACATTGTAATGTTATGTTATTGTTATACCATGTTTCTTCAATAAACTTTTTGGAAAAAAAAAAGAATTGATTAAAGACATGATTCCTAATACACCATCACATAAACTTGAGCTTGATCGTGCTCATAGGGCATTGGGCCCACCCAGAAAGTACGGATCACCCAGAGATGTGTTAATTAAATCACATTTTTACACAGTGAAGGAGGAAATCATACATAGGTCCCATACTCCCACAACTAACCTGCCAAGGCCATGCAGTGCAGATCTTTGCTGACCTCTCTCCATCAACCATACAGAGGAGAAGGGCGCTCAAGCCACTCCTATCAGTCCTATCGCAGAAAGAAATAAAATACTGGTGGGCCTTCCCATTTGCCCTCAAATTATCATATAAGAGCAAAACCTACACATTCTCCAGCCTGCCAGAGGGGGAAAGGTTGCTCCTACATCTGAAGCTCATTTCGCACACCCCAGAAGTGAATTCATCAAATTCCAGCTCAGGATCTACTAAGTGCCCATTTCCAACCAACCCCATCCCACCCCTGTGGAATAAGACCAAATATAAGTGATCCAAGGAGAGTAACCCGCCTTGAACTTCTCATTTGTTACTTTAAGCCTCTCTACTGTGGACGCTTTTCAATAAACATACTTTTGATGATCACTGCCCTCTACTATTGGCTTGGAACTATCAGGACTCTGGTAGCCTCAGACCCACCAGGGAATGGAGCACAGATGAGTCACCCAGGCAGTAGACACAGGTTAACCCAAGGTGCGGAATCTAAGTGCCAACCGGTCTTCACCAGAGCCTCTGATGGTGAGGATGGATTTTGCTGCGTGTATAGCACCAGGTGGTGGTCCTCAGGGTTACCCCACCAGGTGGTGAACAGGTCCGGATCCGATGGCAGATGAACAGACAAGATTGAGACAGAAGAATGGTCACAGGACAAGCTGAGGTCAGGACAGGCTGCAGACAAGCGAGGTCAAGGGACAAGCTAGGAGGTCAACAGGAATCAAGCAGAATACAACAGGTCTCAGGTTCAGGAACACAGGAGAAGCTGCAGACAAGACAGCAAAGTGTAAGTGAATCAGACCCTTAAATAGGCTTTTGGGTGCCAAAACCAGAAAGGTCATTGCGTGTGCGTACGCCTGCGTGCCTGGGCGCACGGCCGCGGGTCACGGCCATCGTGCATATGCGTGCGCATTGGCCAACGCCCGTTCGCCATTGAATGGGCAAAGGAAAGGTTCGCGCATGTGCACTTTAGTGCGCTCAGGGGGCGTTCCTGACAGGAATTCAAGACATTTCTAATACCCAAAGTTTCTTCTGTGTTCTGTTCTTCTTCTCCATTTGAGAGACCCTTTACAGGGTTCCCCTGAAATGTTCCCTGGGACTAAGGGAACCGCCCTAGAATGAAGAGAAACAGGAAAGCATCTGATATTGATGCCAACACCTTCTCCGCTCAACGTCAGAACCAGGACGGATCTCCCCTTCCCTCCCCATACTTTCCCGTCATCCTTCCATGTTAGCAAATTCAGTTTTTGAATTATTTTCGCACTTATATGGTGAGCGGGTGCCGAGGCGGCCAGCTAGCGCCTCCACCTACCTTGTGGATATGCCTTGTTGTTATCCGCATGGTATGACCCTGATCCCGCACATAGGGATCAGGACAAATGGTTTATCTGCAGTTGGGATGGTACAGGCCACCCCTCAACTGACTGAGTCGTGTTTGGACTATGGCCTATCTCTTCTGTCTTTTCTCCTCTCTACTGCTTCTTTCCTTATATCTTTTTCTCTTTCAGCAAACCTCAAGCATACATTGAACCAACAGGTCTTTCACGGTTGTCCAAGCCAGAAGGAGGTTACCCTTTCGAAACACCCTATGCGAATTGGTAAGGTAAGTGACGATGGATTAGATGTGCTTTTATCCCTTAGGCACCATTGCTCATTCTAAAGCTCCCACACCATCCCTGCGAGTGGTATCCAACAACACGCAGGGACTAAATTCCCCTGTCAAAAGGCGAAAGGCATTTCAAACATATCATAATCAGAAAATAGATGTTATCCTGTTACAGGAAACACACTTTCCGAAGAGATGTAACCCTTCTCTCATACACGCTAAATACCCCACATTCTACATAGCAAATGCGGGTGATAAAAAGCGCGGGGTGGCCATCCTTTTCTCCAAAACTTGCAAATTCTCTCCTCAACTTGAACATAGGGATCCAGAGGGAAGGTTTTTCCTGGTCAAGGGTACATTGGATGAACAAGTATATACGTTCATCTCATATTATGCTCCCAATCAGGGCCGAACAAAATTTTTCCAAAATATGTTTCACAGCGTGCGGACTCTGCTAGTGGGCTCTAAAATTTGTGGAGGGGGATTCAAACGTTGCATTTGATCAGGGGTTGGGAAAATCAAGGCCTGCTGGCTCTCAAACAATACGACCACCCAAGCGTAGCTCTAGGATAGCCAAATTAATCTGTCAAATGGACCTGGTGGATTGCTGAAGAGAACTAAACCCCACAAAACGAGATTACACACACTTCTTGAATACCCACCAGACATACGCTCGCATAGATCACATTCTAGTTTCCAACACCTTGATACCACATTCTAGTTTCCAACACCTCAATGCTTTCGAGGTTGTCATTTAACGGGGTCAATGATTCATGTGTGGTGGGAATGCCCGAAGATCAGAGGTGTATGGAATAAAATCTTCCACCTAATCTATAAAGTTACTGGTAGTCGAGTGCCAAAATCCCCCTCCATTGCACTTCTGAACTTTACAGTCCCAAAAATACCTAAACGCACCTAAATTTTGAGAACGTACATAGTACTGGGAACCAAGCTTTCCATAGCTAAAGCTTGGAAACAGAACAAGGTATTATTACGGACAATTAAGAATAAAATCTCATGGATAATGGCTCAGGAAAAAATGATTGGTGTTCTCTCTAATACAGTCCAAAAGTTTGAAGGAATCTGGGATCCATGGGTAAAATACATGGGAAATTCGTTAAATCCAGGATTGGACTCTGAACAGGATATGTGTCAAGTAGGCTGAGGTTTGGCTGCTTTTCCTTTCTTCTTCTCTATCTTTGTTCTCTACTCCTTTCTCATCTTTCTACCATTGATTTGTATTCTACAACTAGTATTATATTAGCATAACACGTATATTTGAAACGCAATTTACATTAAGATATGCTTACAGAAGACAGATTCTGTAACCTATATGTTACTGATAGCATATTTGTACTCAAGGTTATACATCAAGAATTCGACCCCTTAAATAATAGAGTCACATAGCTCTTACTAGACGGGGATTAAAGTTAAGGGGAATAGGGGGTTTTTTGGTGTCTCAAACCTTGGCTTGAGACACCAAAAAACCCCCTACTCTTCAGACATAAGGGACGGAGGCAAAAACCTACTTTTACTACCTAAAGATCAAAAATCCCCACCCCCTCGTTGAAAGTTAAGGGGAATATCCACCGACATTTAGGGGATTCCAACATTAGGATTGATGTCTTCCAATCAAATTCCTCCAATGTTATATTCTTTATTGTTCCATATTATGTACACTCTACAGCTTATGGCTCTCTAGGTGTACGTTTAACCAGTATTTGCCCCCTTAATGACCAGGCCATTTTGTGCGATTCGGGACTGCGTTGCGTTAACGGAAAATTGTGCTGTTGTGCAACGCTGTACCTAAATAAAATTGATGCCCTTTTTTTCCACAAATAGAGCTTTCTTTTGGTGGTATTTGATCACCTCTGCGATTTTTATTTTTTGCGCTATAAACAAAAAAAAAAAACGACAATTCTGAAAAAAAAAAAACCCAATATTTTTCACATTCTGCTATATAACATTCCCCAAAAAAAATTAAAAATCAAATTTTTTAACATTTTAGGCCAATTTGTTTTCTGCTACATATTTTTGTTAAAAAAAAAAATCACAATAAGCATATTTTGATTGGTTTTCGCAAAAGTTATCGCATCTACTAACTACGGGAAAGATTTATGTAATTCTTATTGTTTTTTTTTTACTAGTAACTAGTAATGGCGGCAATCTGCAATTTTTAGCCAGACTGCGACATTGCAGCGGACAGATCGGACCCCTAACTGACATTTTGACACTTTTAGGGGGAAAAGTGACATAACTACAGTATAAATAATAAGTGCAGCGCTAAGAATAATTAGTGAACCTTGAGCATTCACAATAATGATGTATAATGAATAATTAGTAAATCTTTAAGCAATCACAAAAATGGTGTACAATGAATGTTCATGACAACATATCATAAACCAGTGAAAAAGTCCCATAAATACATATATTAGTGTTTGAAAAAATGTTCATAACAACATATCAGGAAATTGGTGAAAAAGTCCCATATGCAGTGCCTTGCGAAAGTATTCGGCCCCCTTGAACTTTTCGACCTTTTGCCACATTTCAGGCTTCAAACATAAAGATATAAACTGTAATTTTTTGTAAAGAATCAACAAGTGGGACACAATCATGAAGTGGAACGAAATTTATTGGATATTTCAAACTTTTTTAACAAATAAAAAACTGAAAAATTGGGCGTGCAAAATTATTCAGCCCCCTTAAGTTAATACTTTGTAGTGCCACCTTTTGCTGCGATTACAGCTGTAAGACGCTTGGGGTATGTCTCTATCAGTTTTGCACATCGAGAGACTGAATTTTTTGCCCATTCCTCCTTGCAAAACAGCTCGAGCTCAGTGAGGTTGGATGGAGAGCGTTTGTGAACAGCAGTTTTCAGTTCTTTCCACAGATTCTCGATTGGATTCAGGTCTGGACTTTGACTTGGCCATTCTAACAACTGGATATGTTTATTTGCGAACCATTCCATTGTAGATTTTGCTTTATGTTTTGGATCATTGTCTTGTTGGAAGACAAATCTCCGTCCCAGTCTCAGGTCTTTTGCAGACTCCATCAGGTTTTCTTCCAGAATGGTCCTGTATTTGGCTCCATCCATCTTCCCATCAATTTTAACCATCTTCCCTGTCCCTGCTGAAGAAAAGCAGGCCCAAACCATGATGCTGCTACCACCATGTTTGACAGTGGGGATGGTGTGTTCAGGGTGATGAGCTGTATTGCTTTTACGCCAAACATAACGTTTTGCATTGTTGCCAAAAAGTTTGATTTTGGTTTCATCTGACCAGAGCACCTTCTTCCACATGTTTGGTGTGTCTCCCAGGTGGCTTGTGGCAAACTTTAAATGACACTTTTTATGGATATCTTTAAGAAATGGCTTTCTTCTTGCCACTCTTCCATAAAGGGCAGATTTGTGCAGTATACGACTGATTGTTGTCCTATGGACAGAGTCTCCCACCTCAGCTGTAGATCTCTGCAGTTCATCCAGAGTAATCATGGGCCTCTTGGTTGCATCTCTGATCAGTCTTCTCCTTGTATGAGCTGAAAGTTTAGAGGGACGGCCAGGTCTTCGTAGATTTGCAGTGGTCTGATACTCCTTCCATTTCAATATTATCGCTTGCACAGTGCTCCTTGGGATGTTTAAAGCTTGGGAAATCTTTTTGTATCCAAATCCAGCTTTAAACTTCTCCACAACAGTATCTCAGACCTGCCTGGTGTGTTCCTTGTTCTTCATGATGCTCTCTGCGCTTTAAACGGACCTCTGAGACTATTACAGTGCAGGTGCATTTATACGGAGACTTGATTACACATAGGTGGGTTCTATTTATCATCATTAGTCATTTAGGTCAACATTGGATCATTCAAAGATCCTCACTGAACTTCTGGAGAGGAAGG
Organism: Pelophylax lessonae; assembly: GCF_965119305.1. Taxonomy (NCBI): domain Eukaryota; kingdom Metazoa; phylum Chordata; class Amphibia; order Anura; family Ranidae; genus Pelophylax; species Pelophylax lessonae. The sequence continues at coordinate 184,078,796 of NC_138769.1, forward strand.
GGGGGGGCAAAAGAGTGAAAACACAAGAGTCCACTTGCCCCCCGAAACAATGCCAGAACAGGTCAGAAGCACAGAGGTTAAGAAATGATAAGCACAGAGTCTTGTCTACAAATGCTCGCAGTTTAGGTAAAAAAATCAATGAACTTGGGTCAATAATGACATCTGAGAATGTAGATTTAGTGGCTGTTACGGAGACATGGTTTAATGAAAGAAATGACTGGGACATAACCATACCAGGGTACTCTTTATACAGAAGAGACAGAGAAGGCAAGAAAGGAGGAGGAGTGGCCCTGTATGTGAAAGATAGCATTAAATCTAACCTAATACAAGTTGGTAAGGCCAACATAGAGTCAGTTTGGGTTACGTTGCAGTTTGCTAATCATGCAGTAACTCGTGTAGGTGTGATATATAGACCACCTGGTCAAGTTAAAGAACTAGATGATCTACTAGTTGAAGAAATAGCTAAAATGACAATGAAAGGAGAAGTTATCATTATGGGAGATTTCAATCTTCCAGATATAAACTGGAAAACCAAAATAGCAAGTTCTACCAGGAGTACAGATATTATAAATTCCCTACTGGGGTTGTCTCTGCAACAAGTGGTTAAGGAGCCAACCCGGAGGGAGGCCATTTTGGATTTGGTATTCACAAATGGGGATTCGGTATATGATGTCATTGTAGGCGAAACCTTGGGATCTAGTGATCACCAGTCAGTGTGGTTTAATATAAGAACTGTGAAAGAGTCACACCACACAAAAACAAAAGTTTTAGATTTTAGAAAAACAGACTTTTCAAAAATGAAATTAGTCATAAATGAGTCCTTATCAGACTGGAACGGATTACATGGAGTCCAGGAGAAATGGGACTACTTAAAAGGTGCATTATTGAAGGCAACAGAAAATTGCATTAGACTTGTCAGTAAAGGCAAAAAAAGGAAGAGACCACTGTGGTACTCAGCAGAAGTGGCCCAAATCATTAAAAATAAAAAGCTAGCATTTTGTAATTATAAAAAAACCCAGAGCAATGAAGATAAGGAAATCTACAAGATTAGGCAGAAAGAGGCCAAGCAAGTTATAAGAACTTCTAAAGCGCAGGCAGAAGAAAAACTAGCTCAGTCTATGAAAAAGGGGGATAAGACATTCTTCAGATATATAAATGAAAAAAGGAAATTAAAACAAGGAATAACTAAATTAAAAACAAAGGACGGAAGGTATGTAGAAGAGAATAAAGGGCTAGCCGACTGCCTTAATGAATACTTCTGTTCAGTTTTTACAGAAGAAAAAGAAGGAGAAGGACCTCCACTTGAAAGGATGACTAATGAATCATTTGATGCATGTGTCTTTACAGAGGAAGACGTTCTAAGATTGCTGTCTAAAGTGAAGACAAATAAGTCACAGGGTCCTGATGAGATACACCCAAGATTATTAAAAGAGCTTAGTGGTGAGCTGGCAAAACCATTAACAGATCTATTTAACCAATCATTAGTAACAGGAGTCGTCCCGGAAGATTGGAAATTGGCAAATGTCGTGCACATTCACAAGAAAGGTAGTAGGGAGGAATCGAGCAACTATAGACCAGTGAGTCTGACATCAATAGTAGGCAAATGAATGGAAACCCTATTAAAGGATAGGATTGTGGAACATCTTAAATCCCATGGATTGCAAGATGAAAAACAACATGGGTTTACTTCAGGGAGATCATGTCAAACAAATCTTATAGATTTTTTTGACTGGGTGACTAAAATAATAGACGGTGGAGGTGCAGTAGACATTGCATATCTAGATTTTAGTAAGGCTTTTGACACTGTCCCACATAGAAGACTTATCAATAAACTGCAGTCATTGAGCATGGACTCCCATATTGTTGAGTGGATTAGGCAGTGGCTGAGTGACAGACAACAGAGGGTTGTAGTCAATGGAGAACATTCAGAACAAGGTCATGTTACCAGTGGGGTACCTCAGGGATCTGTACTGGGACCAATTTTGTTTAATATCTTCATAAGTGATATTGCAAAAGGCCTCGATGGTAAGGTTTGTCTTTTTGCTGATGACACAAAGATATGTAACAGGGTTGATGTTCCTGGAGGGAAACGCCAAATGGAAAAGGATTTAGGAAAACTAGAAGAATGGTCAGAACTCTGGCAACTGAAATTTAATGTGGATAAGTGCAAGATAATGCACCTGGGGCGTAAAAACCCAAGGGCAGAATATAGAATATTTGACACAGTCCTGACCTCAGTATCTGAGGAAAGGGATTTAGGAGTAATTATTTCAGAAGACTTAAAGGTGGGAAGACAATGTAATAGAGCAGCACGAAATGCCAGCAGAATGCTTGGATGTATAGGGAGAGGTATAAGCAGTAGAAAGAGAGAAGTGCTTATGCCGCTGTACAGAACACTGGTGAGACCTCACTTGGAGTATTGTGCGCAGTACTGGAGGCCATATCTCCAGAAGGATATAGATACTCTAGAGAGAGTTCAAAGAAGAGCTACTAAACTAGTACATGGATTGCAGGAAAAAACTTACCAGGAAAGGATAAAGGACCTTAACATGTATAGCTTGGAAGAAAGAAGAGACAGAGGGGATATGATAGAAACTTTTAAATACATAAAGGGAATCAACTCGGTAAAGGAGGAGAGCATATTTAAAAGAAGAAAAACTACCACAAGAGGACACAGTTTTAAATTAGAGGGGCAAAGGTTTAAAAGTAATATGAGGAAGTATTACTTTACTGAGAGAGTAGTGGATGCATGGAATAACCTTCCTGCAGAAGTGGTAGCTGCAAATACAGTGAAGGAGTTTAAGCATGCATGGGATAGGCATAAGGCTATCCTTCATATAAGATAGGGCCAGGGACTATTCATAGGATTCAGATATATTGGGCAGACTAGATGGGCCAAATGGTTCTTATCTGCCGACTCATTCTATGTTTCTATGTTTCTATGTTTGCTGCACTGAAAGTAAAGGGGCTGAATAATTTTGCACGCCAAATTTTTCAGTTTTTTATTTAACAAAGTTTGAAATATCCAATAAATTTCGTTCCACTTCATGATTGTGTCCCACTTGTTGTTGATTCTTCACAAAAAATTACAGTTTTATATCTTTATGTTTGAAGCCTGAAATGTGGCAAAAGATTGAAAAGTTCAAGGGGGCCGAATACTTTCGCAAGGCACTGTATTAAGAGAAGTGTGCATAGAACACACTAGATCCCAAAGGTGAAGTGTAAAATCCAGCAATGGTGAAAATGATCAAAGTGGCAGTCAGATCCAGTCACCAGATGGAACAAATATTCAAATATGCGCTCCCCGAATAGCATGGACCTATACTGCCATATAGCATACAGGTCATCAAGGCTTCATAGATGGGATCCTGGATTCCTCTAGAATAGATTTTACCCTCGGATGTCCCAACAGGCTCACAGTAAATGGAGAGGAGGAACTGTGAATCCCTCATTCACCATCATGATTTATTCCATAGAGTATAATGTCCCCAGCAATCCTCAATGTACACACACCAGAAGACACGTAAGGTCGCCTTGCATGTCTTCTGGTGTGTGGACATTGAGGATTGAATAATACAATGAAAATTATTGAAAGTAGAAAATCAAGTTGATGGTGATGTATCTCTCCCTCGGGCACAGTTGTTGCTCCCAGTAGTGGGGTATCCGGGGGGGGGGGGGGGCTTCACCCCAACTCCCAGCTTATCACTACTGTATTTTTCATGTTCAAGTTTACAGATGACTTTTTCCTAATATGGAACTTAAACAAGTATTCTTTGATGACTCTCTATGTACGTAGAGTGTATTATTACTACATTTTCTTTGTTGTATTTGTTTTTCTTGTCACAAAATTTAATAAAAACTATTGAAAGTAGAAAAAAGAGTACTTGGAAGTATATATCAGGGCACAGACAGATCAAATCCACCTGCAGATCAATTGACAGAGAAAAAGCCCTACATCCCTGAGCATAGATGATTATCAAATTGTGTACTTATGCAAGTATGTGGTTAAATATAAGCAAAAAAAACAGAAAGTACAAACAGGGAAAAAGTTCCTCCAGCAGAATTTGCTCTAAGAACTAAAAACCACAATATTAGTAATAGGCAGTGTAAATGTTTTATGTGAGAAAAACACGATATAGCCAGTACACAAAAGCGTATTAAATCATTCCACTTTATTAATATTTCCCCTCTGGTTTTTGTTACCTTTTGGCAGCTTATTTTGTGTTGTATGCTTCCTGTCTGAAGCTGGCGCCATGTTATCTGTTGTCCTCCGCATCTATACTGTGTGTTACTTCTGCCCTCCCTTGCAGTAATGGCCAAAATCTTGCGCATGTACGCTCCGGCAATGGGTTATGTACTGTCTCTCCTCTATCCTTGTACTGTGCCAATGTTTACACCCCCTTGTGATGTAGCAAGTCACATGGGTTGTTTTGGGAAGTTTTGAATGGGGCTGTACTCTCGCTGGATTGCAATGCCGCAGAGAGTGGATGACGCAGGCACAACATCTTCCTTGATGGACTGACGGCACACAAGGTGCCGGTTTTCCCATGCGCCGGCAATGTCATTCAAGTGAACAATGCTGGCTTTTATTCACAATAGCAAAGGTTAAGAAGAATGTAGACAAAGTGCCATGTACATTGTTTATGAGAGATTGTTAATAGAGGAAAGTCAGAATGGAGCATTACATACAAGACCAACTGCAGAATCTGAAAAGCCTCACATATACCCAGTGAAGTGAGCAGCCTCAGATGATACACAGAGATAAAACAAATCTCCCTATATAAGTTTTACTTGTATATGTGCTGTCTTCAGCTTTCTAGACTGTTTAGAAAGTGCACGTCCCGTTTGAATTTTCTCTTACTGAGGGAAGTTTGGCCATACACTGTGAGACAGCTGATTGGAGGAAAGGCACACAACCCCTCTCCACATAGGCAGAAACACGAAGAGGCAGGCTGTGAATAGACCAGCTCTCTGCTAATCTATTTATAGAATTCACCCTGACACAATTTTTAGCCTGGATTTATCTCAGTTGACTGAGAACTTGTCAGAAGTTATCATGCTGATAACAAAAGAATGGAGCAGGAAAAAGCCATGGGGCTTTGAAGAGAGATAAGTAAATACTGCAGATAGATGTGCCCAGGTCAAATTTCATGAATGGGGTTTACATCCTCTTTAGGCAACAAAAGGCAAAAAGTGTATAAGAAGAAACAGAAGAAGCTTCAGATAATGAATGTGCCTTTTACTCCAAAGAGGGCAACTTATCAATTTTTACCATGTGCATTGAGTCTGGGGCTACAAGTCATCTGTTTAATGATACAATGCCTTCTCTAGTTACCAGTATTGCCTGTAGTGTTCCGCAACTGATATTTTCCCTATTACTGACTTACCATACCTTGTTCCACCTATCTTTGAATAGGAGAAGGCTTTACTTCCTCATATCAAACCTGTTCCCCTGATGACTGGTGATAGGCTGTCTGATGTGGTAATATTCAAAAAGCAACAGGAAAGGTTAAGAAAGCACAGAATAAATTAAATAAATAAATAAAACAGACCAAAAAGATGCTTGCATGGCAGGTCTTCAGCTTCCTCGCTAGCAAGCAGCACAATAGTGACATCATCAAATACAGCCACTCGCCTGTTCCAAGATCCAGCGGTGTGCTTACCCCAAGCGGTCTCACCCGCTGTCTTCGGTCCCTGGCATCTTCACTATAGGCACCTTGTTGTGACAGCTTGCGGCTTCACAGCCGGGTGCCCACTGCGCATGCGCGAGTAGCGATGCGCATCGTGATTGTTGGATGCAGTCTTCTGGGACCTGTTGCTCGGAATGGAAGTAGGAAGCGGGTACCTCCTCAAAAGTGCCAGTTGTCTAAGAGGAGCAGGGAACAACTCCTTAAAGCATAGCTTCCCCTTTTGGGTAGAGCTCAGTTTTAAGACAAAAGGTATATTTTTCAGGGTACTGCTTGGACATAGGTTAACATTTCTACATGTTCTCAAAAAAATGGCAAATCTTTATGCTTCTTCAAATGTAGGTTCATTTCATTCTATTACCCCTTGACGACAACATAACACAAGTATGCGGCCCCACTGGACTGGGCTTTTTTTCCAAGGGGCCGCATATCTCCCAGCACAGAGACCAGGGTCTCACTATGATCCACGGGCCCCATACTAATGATCGGGACCCGGAACTTGGAATTCTGGGTCATCTGATCGCTGTGATAGTCTCTGATTGGCTATCACAGTGATCAGTCACTGTGAAGCCCATCCCCGTGTTTTCTTTCTCTGTGAATGGAGGAGAGAGATGCATCATGTCTCTTTCTCTCCTTGCAGAGAAAAAAAAAGTGTGTGTAAAACAAATAAATACATAAATAAATAATAATCAAAAATAAAATAAAAAAAATCCCCCAAAATCTTTTGTTTTGGTCAAGGTCAGGGTCAAAGCTCAAGGTCAAGGTCAAAGGTCAGGATCCTTATTTTTTTTTTTTTTTGACAGAATTTTTTTTTTTATTAGTATCGGTGTCAGTTAGTGTCAGTGTGTTTTAGGTAGGATAAAAAAAGCAGAATGCGCACTATTGTTTTTTGGCTATACTAGGGGTGCATACAACAACTAACACACACACGTGGTATCACATCAGGAGTAGGAGGAGTTGTTCTTTGGTGGAAGGTTAAGGTAGTACAAAGAAATATACAGCTACATTTTTTAAAGAAAATATTTTTTTGTGCAATTTTAGGCCAGTTTTCCTTTAATATAAAAAAATAAATAATAATAATAATAAAATAAGTAGCTATCCATTACCACCAAATGCACAAAGTAGTTGTGATGATATGTACTGTTTTACAAACACATGTCAAAGTTGCAAAATTGTGCTAAGGCATTTAGATTTGTTTAACCCTTAGACACAAAGGGGTTAAAGTACATCAAAAGGTCACTGTGCTGCAGTCTAAACACATCCTGAATCCAGTTACTATGTTATGCAAAAACCTCCTAAATTTCAAACAAATCCTCCTTCATTTGTTTCTCACATGTTCCCACTTAAGACATTGCAGCTCACAGTGAGAGGCATTCAGCAGCACAGTCTTCCAATCCCAACAATTAGCAGGACTAGGTGTGGACATCTGCTGATTGACAAGCTACAGGCTTAAAATTCAGCAGTTACACCGCTGATAACCTTGCCCCTGCAACATCAACATATACCACTGTAGCACTATAGAACAAGCAGTCATAGACTACAAGGTGACAATGCGGCTTTGATCTCAGGAGCAGGACAGCAACATTGTGCCCCCATCACAGAAAGCAGTTTAACATTCTTTAGCAGGACCATTAGGTATCTGAAACTTTGCGTGGGTGTGTGTGTGTGTGTGTGTGGGGGGGGGGGGGGGGGGTTAAGTGCAAATAAGTGCTGCAGCACAAATTGTTTTAAAGGGAGGCTATAGTTCTTCTTTAGGCAATATCAAAAGACTACACTAATTTATCAATCTAAAGACTACATTAATGTATTTTTCAAGATATAAGTCTACACAATGTTTTCTGTTTGATAAGGACAAGGCAGCACACAAGCCCCCTTTAAATTTCTTAGTTCTGTATTTTACATTATCTGGAAATGCCCTGACTAAAAAAAACTTTCTCTGGCTGAAACCTGTAGTAAAATAACGAACTGATTTTCATCTGTAAAATCCCATTCTTTTTTACCTCTCTATTACATATATAGTATACTCTCTGTACTCTACTCTCTTTACTCTCTCTACTACATACAGTATACAGTATAGTATACTCTCTCTTCTCTACTCTCTCTACTACATATAGTATACTCTCTCTACTCTACTCTCTTTACTCTCTCTACTACATATAGTATACTCTCTCTACTCTACTCTCTTTACTCTCTCTACTACATATAGTATACTCTCTCTACTCTACTCTCTTTACTCTCTCTACTACATATAGTATACTCTCTCTACTCTACTCTCTTTACTCTCTCTACTACATATAGTATACTCTCTCTTCTCTACTCTCTTTACTCTCTCTACTACATATAGTATACTCTCTCTACTCTACTCTCTTTACTCTCTCTACTACATATAGTATACTCTCTCTACTCTACTCTCTTTACTCTCTCTACTACATATAGTATACTCTCTCTACTCTACTCTCTTTACTCTCTCTACTACATATAGTATACTCTCTCTACTCTACTCTCTTTACTCTCTCTACTACATATAGTATACTCTCTCTACTCTACTCTCTTTACTCTCTCTACTACATATAGTATACTCTCTCTACTCTCTTTACTCTCTCTACTACATATAGTATACTCTCTCTACTCTACTCTCGTTACTCTCTCTACTACATATAGTATACTCTCTCTACTCTCTTTACTCTCTCTACTACATATAGTATACTCTCTTTACTCTACTCTCTTAAATCTCTCTACTACATATATAGTATACTCTCTCTACTCTACTCTCTTTACTCTTTCTACGACATATCTAGTATACTCTCTCTACTCTACTCTACTCTCTTTACTCTCTCTACTACAGATATAGTATACTCTCTCTACACTACTCTCTTTACTCTCTCTATGACATATATAGTATACTCTCTTTACTCTACTCTACTCTACTCTACTCTCTTTACTCTCTCTACTACATACTGTATATAGTATACTCTCTATACTCTACTCTCTTAACTCTCTCTACTACATATATAGTATACTCTCTCTACACTACTCCCTTTACTCTCTCTACTACATATATAGTATACTCTCTCTACTCTACTCTCTTTACTCTCTCTACTACATATATAGTATACTCTCTCTACTCTACTTTACTCTCTCTACTACATATATAGTATACTCTCTCTACTCTACTCTCTTTACTCTCTCTATTACATATATAGTATACTCTCTCTACTCTACTCTCTTTACTCTCTCTACTCTCTCTACTACATATATAGTATACTCCCTCTACTCCACTCTCTTTACTCTCTCTACTACATATATAGTATACATATATATGTATACTATATATACATTTTGTGTAGTATTATAATCTTTTACACTAGTCCTGAATTCATTTGAAAATGCAAATATATCACCTGTACTTGCCGAGCATCCCAAGAATTTTAGAGGTTTTCATTTGTACTGTAACTCCAAATTATAGACTGGGATAAGGCTTATTTTGCTGACTGCACAGCGATTTTCTGCAAATGGTCTCTTCTCCATTAGTGTTTTATTCCTTTCTTTCTTTTTTTTTTTTTTTTTTTTTTTTACATTAGTGAGAGACCCCTGAGTACAAACATCTCATTTAGAGATCAAGATATCTGAAGGTCTGACATTAGTGAAGAAAAAAAGTTAAATGTTATTTTGTCCTTGATTATTTATTCTTGGAATACACTGCATATATAAATTCATGTGCATTGTTAAGTAGATTAAAATCTTCTAAAAAAAGTTATGTGTGCTTTTTATGCCTTTTGTTCAATCTGTAAATGGCAAGTATTATGAATCAGACATTAAAGGACATGTAACAGCCTTGAGCAATGTTTGTTTTACAATGGTGCAGTGTGTTATATGCTAATATTCACATTCTCAAACTAAGCACATAAGCCTATGAAGAACGCTGAAATGCCAAACAGTATATTAGAGGCCAAAGCTACAAAGGTGATGTGGAGTACCTTATAGAAAAAAAAAATCCTATTTGTGCAAAGCTCCTATGCATCTCAGAATTACCTGGCGATCCCATTTCCTTAAATGATAACTAAGCCCCAATATACAAATTACAGGTTACCAGTTCTTAGATGTGGAAGGTCCAGCCTGGGTGACAACCAGGTCTTCCTCAAAAGATACAGGGGAGGAGTGAGTTTAGCCACCCAGCAAAGGAAGTGTGTTTTTAATGGGATTACCAGATGAAAACAAAGGAGCAAAGCATCAAAAAAGAAATCCATTGTAGCCACCGCATTTAAGGACTGGTGAACTGCAATAAATAACATATTTGTATTTAAGTTATGGTATGCTTTCTAAAGACCTTTACCTTTTAACATCTCAGGGCTTAGAACAAGGATGTAGTCATCAAAAAATGGAAGACACTATTGGGATGTGTAGATTTGACTGTCAGACTGGAGATATCTGCTCCTGTGTGCTCCAGTTATTTAAAAAAAGGCAGTATATTAACTGGGCATTAAATTTCACAGAGGGTCGAATATTGGGAATTGAAGGGTATGTAAGATATTCTCAGGCAGTCAATGCTGTAAGTTTGTTTACAAGCATAGACTGTAGAGATGGGCCAAACACCCCCTGGTTCAGTTTGCGCCAGAATTCTCGAACATCGCAAAAGTTCTGACTCAAACAGAGAACCCTCTGAAGTCTATGGGACCCGAACTTGGAGAATTAAAAGTCCCCATTTTGAAGGCTTATATGCAAGTTATTGGCCATAAAAAAGGGTATGGGGGACCGGCTACTGCCCTTGGGGACATGTATCAATGCAAAAAAAAACTTTTAAACAAGATTGTTTTTAAAGGAGCAATGATTTTATTGATGCTTAAAGTGGAACAATAAAAATGAAAAATGAATTTAAATATAGTGCCTGGGGGTCCCCTTAGTCAGCATGTAAAGTGGGACATCTGTACCGTGTATAGAACCTGCTGTAGCAAAACTGACATTTAGAAAGTAAACAATGACATTTAAATTGATTTTCCCTGCAAGCTTTCTTTATTTTGTAAACAACTTGGAGAGCTAGTCTGTATGATGAGGCCACAATTTAGTGCACTCGGAACAAGATTAGAGATTTTTTAGATAAAGTCTGGTGTCTCTTTTGCAGACTTTGGATAGAAGTAACAGGTGCTGGAAAAATTGGGCTTTGGGTGTTGGTGGTGCCTTCACACCAAAACCCTATAGTGGTAATCTTGATGAAAGCAGGAATTGGCCCTGCCATAAAAAAAATTAAATTTTTTTGCACCTGTCAAACAGGTGTGGAAAAATTGGTCCTTGGGTGTTAATTGTGCCCATGAAACCTATACCAAAAAAATACATCAAGATAAAATCAACACCCACAGAGCTAGGGAGCCTAGACAGTCTTGCAGAGATTTGAGATCCCATTAACACTTAATTAGCGACATTAGCATCAGGGGCTTGATGCTGCTCATCCAGGACTGATTCATTTTGACAAATGTCAGCCAGTCAACAGAGTTTGTGGACAGAAGCTCTCTTTTATATGACACAAAACTTCCGGCAGCACTGAATGCCCATTCAGAAAGCATGCTGGATGCAGGGCAGCCCAGGAGCTCAATTGCATAATGGACAATTTCTGGCCAGTGGTCTATTCTCATGACCCAGTGACCCAATGGATCATTTACTGGAAAGCTCTTCATGTCTGTTTTCACCCCTAGATAACCTTCCACCATATGATGCAGACAATGCTGATGGGATCTTTAAGCTGACAGCCCTGGGTGCCAAGGACTGAAAAAATTGTGAAATGCATCACTGAGGCGACCCCTTCTCCACCGCTCCCTTTTTGACCAACAGAAGCCTCAAAACTAGCTTTTCCATGAGACTGTAACCTACCAGAGTCTGTAATGGCTATAGACCCCTCTTTAAGGTCTCCTCAAGATTTTTCATCCTGTGCTCCCTCTGCGAGGGCAGGATGAATTCTGAGACTTTCCCCTTGTAACGGTAATCAAGGAGGGTTGCCAACCAATAAAGATCTTTTGTCTTGATGCCTCAAATTATTGAGTCCTTTAGCAGGCTTTTAAGAATAAGGGAGCAAATGCACTGCAAGTTTGAGGAGGAATGAGAAGCAGAGTCCTGGGGGTCACTGAGGATTACAGTATCTGGAACTGCCTCCTTCCAGCCACGTACTAATCCCAAGGTTTCTGGGGACTGAAAACTATCTCTTGAGTTTTGATGTATGTCTTTCTCTGCTTCAATGCCTCCAAAACTGCCATAATCCTCCTCCTCTTTCTCCTCCTCCCTCCCCTCTTGTGTGTTGTGTGGTGTCGCAAGAATGGTGTCTGCAAAAAGCAGGCTTTAAGAGAAAAAAAAGTCCTCCTCTTCCTCCCACTGCTCTGCCTCTAGTGCCCTGTCCATAATGCCATGCAGAGTATGCTCCAGCAGGAACACAGGAGGGATTGTGTCACTGACGCATGCATTGTCATGGCTCACCGTCCTTATCACATCCTCAAATGGTGACAGTACAGTGCATGCAGCCTTTATCAGGAGCCATTGGCATGGGGAAAAAAAGCAGAACTGCTGTGAGGCTGTCCTTGTGTCATACGCACACAGGTACTCGCTGATGACCCTCTGCTGCATGTGCAGCTACTGCAGCATTGCCAAAGTTGAGTTACACCTGGTGGGCATGTCACAAATCAGGCAGTTTACGGGCTGGAGTTGACTGAGGAGGGGTGGAGTTGACTGATCTTGTATCATCTCCACCAGCTGTATAAAAATGTAGTGGCAAAACAAGCTCCAGCACTAAGCCCTGTCCTGCATCCTTTCTAGTTGCAAGCAGAGTTACCCAGTATGCTGTAAACTAAATATATCATCCCTGACCATGTTTGCTGTACCACATGTAAGCAGTAATGTGGACCTTGCAGCTGACTGCCTTGCCCAACGATGCCAAAACATTGCCTTCCAAGTGATGGTACAGAGCTGGAATGGCCTTACGCACAAAGAAATAGCGACTGGGAACCTGCCATTGTGGTAAACTGCATTGTGCAAACATACATAAGGGGGCAGAATCCACCAGACAAAAAGGCAGGAGTAGGAGTTTTAAAGCCAGTTATTTTCCACTGCAGCAGCTGGGGCAGAGAAACTTGCCTGCTATACTCTAGAGCTGGGGTGTGCTGCTGGCAGACATGTTGCAAGGACATGTGACACCCTTTTTATATCATCATCCCAGTCAGTGGAGGCTGCTGAGAATTCATGAAATATAGCAGGGGTAGACATAAAAGTGAGGAGTAAGAAGGAGAAGAATTGTGCTCCTTGTGTTTGGTTTTCAGGTGTTTTTGCCAATGGGCTCAGTGGAGGGAAGTCGAAGGCCTTTGCAAGCATGTGGTAAACAAATGCCTGTTTTTTTTTTTTTTTTTTTGCCACGCTTGATCTGCTTGCTGCACAGATTGCAATTTGCAACAGTGAGATCGGTGGCACATGTGCTAAAAAAGGCCCACACAACTGAGCTGTGGGAAGAGGGCCGGGAGATAACAGCGCCACAATCTCATGGAATTGGGTGGTTGCTCTCTACTCTTCCATGATGGCTGTTTCTGGAGAACATCCTGCCTGGTTGGTGTTGTTTCTACCCCTCACTTTACTCCTGCTCTATCCAGCACCAAGTTGCATCAGTCACTTCATCATCTTCACCCCCTCCATCCTCATGATCACTGGAGTAAACTTGGCAATATGTTGTGGCTGGGGGAGCATGGCTGCCAATTTGGTGTTTATCAGTGTTCTCCCCTCTCTGTAGGCTCATGTTCCCCCCCCCCCTCCTCTACCTCAGAACCAACATCAAGATCAAACAATGTCTGTGCATCACCAAGAAGCAAGTAGCTGATGCTGCGTTCCAAGAATTTAGCTAACTCCTCCATGCATGATGCTAGGACTATGGCAGGAGGAGCTGTGGACAAGGAGGCAGAATAAGCTGCTCTGGCATCTTGCGGTGGACTGCTCACTAGTGTCAGCTTTGGTCATAGAGGATTAGGATGGTATAGTAAGCCAGTCTACCACCTCCTCTGCATGCTTTAGCAGGATATCACGGGCAACATCACTAAACAGAGACAAACGTGCCCTGCCTGAGGACGAACCATGTCCACCTTTGCCTGTGGACACAGATACTGCTGGCCCACTCATAGTGATATCAGAAGGTCTGCTTCTCCTTGTTGGCCTCCCAGACATGATGGGGGGGGGGGGGCTTATTACTCAAATTTAATAGAAACTAGGGAATGTGGTGTTTGGTGCACTTTAAACTGAGGACTGATGCTGCCAGAAATGTAAAAACTATAAAAAAAAATTAATAAAAAAAAAACAAAAAAGGGGGAACACCAGCGTCACATTCAGAGAAACTGTGACTGACAGTTTTAAAAAAGGGAACAGGCAGGCGAACATCCCGCTGAGTGCCTCACAGACTCGGGTGTTCGCCGAACGGGTGAACAGGCGATGTTCAGGCCCAACTTTTGCTTGACTCAAACCGTTCGCCCTTCTCTACACTTCAGTACTTTTATTTTTTTACCCCTTATACCCCATTCCCACTTGTGCATTTGTGAAATAGTCAAATACAGAATAAAAAAAAGGATAAAATATGTGAAATTATATATGACAATACAATGTGGTGATACCTCAATTAAAGTGCTAAAATCAAAACGATTTAGTTTAACCACTTCAATACAGGGCACTTTCACCCTCTTCCTGCCCAGGCCAATTTTCAGCTTTTAGCGCCGTTACATTTTGAATGACAATTGCGCGGTCATGCAACACTGTACCTAAACCAAATTTATATAATTTTTTTCCCACAAATAGAGCTTTCTTTTGGTGGTATTTGATCACTGGAAGGTTTTTTCATTTTTGCTAAACACATAAAAAAAGACCGAAAAGTTTGAAAAAAGAACGTTTTTTTGTTTATGTTATAAAATTTTGTAAATAAATATGTTTTTTTCCTGCACTGACAAGCCCTGATGAGGCCACACTGACAAGTACTGATGAGGAGGCACTGATGGGGTGGCACTAATATGCAGCACTGATGGGCACTAATAGGCAGCACTGATATGCAGCACTGATAGGTAGTACTGATATGCAGAATTGATGGGCACTGATAGGCAGCACTGATGGACAGCACTGATGGGCACTGATAGGCAGCACTGATGGGCACTAATAGGTGGCGCTGATGGGCACTGATGGATGACACTGATGGATACCGATGGGAGGCACTGATGGACACTGATAGAGGGCAATGATGGGCACTGGTGGGTGGCACTGATAAGGAGGGCAGTGACAGGCTCCCTGAGCACTGATTGGCATCCCTGGGGGCATGGGTGAGCATCCCTGGTGGCCATGGGTGGGCAATCTCTGGTGGCTCTAGTGGCATCCCCCAAGTGTCTGCACTGGTAATCAATGCTCTGATTACCAAAACAGACGCCCCCCCCCCCCCGTCAGGAGATCCACCGATCGGCTCGCCTCTGCTCGCGCCTGTCAGGCGGAAACTGAAGAAAGCGATCAATGGCACTTCCTATTTACTATGTGACCAGCTGATCACATGGTAAAGAGCCTACGTCATAGGCTCTTTACCGAGATCGGAGATATGGTGTTTCGCTCCCAGGATCCTCCCATACGTGAAGAATGTGATGGATTAAACAGCCAAGTACATCCATTGTTTGCTAAGATATTGTCTAGTTGAAGTTCTTTACAGGCTCCAACGAAGTTGGTACCACAGTTGGATCTTAGCTGCTTGACAGGTCCTCAGATAGAGAAGAATCTTCGTAAAGCGTTGATGAAACAAGAGGAATCCATTGACTCGTTCACTTCAATATGTACAGCTCGTACACTGAGACAAGTAAACGCTCCACCACAAGTCTTTTGAGTTACCACGGTCCACGGACCGAAAACCTCAACTCCCACGTAGGTAAAGGGTGGATCTGTACTTAAACGATCATCTGGCAGGCTTGCCATTTGTTGTAGTTGGTGTCTACCTCTTAACTTGCAACACTTGACACATTTAAAAAGCAGGGAAGAAACACAATTTTTCATTCCAACAATACACAAGCCAGCTGACCTGATAGCGCCTTATCCCACAATCAGCAGGATTAAGGTCAGTGGAATATAATGCCATTGCCTTGGCAGGGAGAACCTTCTGATACGTTCTACTCGATTACTGACGTACACGTAAAATTGTTTAGTTTGGTTGTAAATGTAACCAAGCACTATCTTGCTGTCTGTGTAAAATGTGAAGGAATCGATTTTAATGTCCATTTCACTCTTTATGACTTCAGCTATTTCCACTGCTAGCACGGCTGCACAAAGTTCAAGTCTGGGTATGGTATGTGCAGGTTTCGGTGTTAGCTTTGCCTTGCCTAGAACAAAATTGCAATGTATGTCTCCATTAACCCTTGTGGTCTTCAGATAGGCCACTGCAGCTATAGCATCAACTGATGCGTCTGAGAAAATATGGTTTTCCCTCTGGTTAGCAGCTGAAATGGAGACTGGGGCATAGCAACGTGGATTTTGGAGCTGTTCTAGTGGCTTCAGAGAAATCTTCAATTTTTCCCATCTTTGTTGTTTCTCAATAGGTAACGGAGTTTCCCAATCTATGTTATCAGTAGTAAGCTGTCTTAAAAGCATCTTACCTTGGGTGGTGACTGGGGCTATAAATCCCAGTGGATCGTAGATGTTGTTCACAGACCTAGACTTCTCAAAGATCAAAGATATTCTGAATAAAGTCCTCAAAATGTCTTTCCATCTCTGGTTTGCTGCTTAAGGTATGCTTTAAGGAGAAGAATCTTTTAATGGCTTGATGTAAATTGTTCGGTAGCTTCTCTCTTGGGAGGCGGAAAGGTAGGGGTGCTACCAAACTATTGGAATCTTCCTGAAATAACTCGTTGTCCATTACTCTGCGGAATTCTTTGTCTTCTACTGAAGGAGCTAACGTGTCGTCTTCACTGCTTGTATTGAAAACTGTAGAGCCAAAACTGTCATCGCAGGTGCGGGAAAGGTTTGTGTCGCCATGTTGCAACTTGCAGCTAGTTACCTTCTCTTTACCCAGTAGTGATGTGGGCATGGCTCAAAGTGAGTATTACGACCATCTGGCAATACATTTGTCTTGAATGAAGAAATGTTGGTAGGCCTTTTCATCTTGCCTATACAGACATTGCCTATGATAACCCACCCTAAGTCCAGGTGCTGGGCAAATGGAGCATCTGGGGGTCCACTCACCTGCCTGTGCACCTTGTGCACCCTTAGAATATCTCTTCCCAGCAGAAGAAGGATTGTAGCATCTTTGTCAAGCGATGGGATTTCACTTGTTCATCCTAAGCAGGTGGTGCTGTGTTGCGGACCAGACCAGACCAGAGCGTGGGAACAGAGCGCGGGATCCTAGGCTGACAGGGTGTGCATGTGTGAGGAGCGCTTGTGTGACAGTGAGTTAGCGTGTGTGAGTAAACCCCCCCCCTCTCCCCAGAAGAGCGGCGGCGAGCAGTGCGAGAACCACCCTTCCCCCCCAGAAGAAAGAGCGGGAGGCTGATCAGGAAGTGACAGAGGAGGGAGGCTGGAGCAGAGAAGAAGACTGACCGTCTGAGGGAGGAGGGAGGAATCGCTGTCAGGAACTGAAAGTGTCAGGCTTAAAGGGACACACACTTGGTAAGTAAGACTGGTGACTGAGATTGAACACTGACTGAGGGTGTAGAGTAGTACCTGAGTATCTGTGAGTACCTGAGTATATGTGAGTACCTATAAGTACCTGAGTATCTGTGAGTACCTATTAGTACCTGAGTGTCTGTGAGTACCTATTAGTACCTGAGTGTCTGTGAGTACCTGAGTATCTGTGAGTACCTATTAGTACCAGCTGTTTTTATAAACATGCCTTTCCTTCACGGATGTTTGTAAGTTTATCAGCTTTTATAAAATAAACCTGTTTTTAGCAATATTACGCTATGTCCTCCCTGTTTTATCTTTAATTCACCATCTACCTTGTGGGAGTGGACCCTCTGACTGATCAAGCTTTGGAGTTCGATACGCTTCCCATCCTGGTCGGTGAGATCCAATTGGACCATCAATCTATTTATAAGCCTGTTTGACCCTTTTACTATACAGTAATTGGGTCTCATCCATCTGGTGAGCGCAATCTTATTTTCCTTCACTGGTGTTGGGATTTGCTGCACTACAATTTTTCATCATTGTGTTATATTGGATCCACTTTGTCATAATTTTTGATTCATTGGACTCTTATGTTGTCGGACATTATTTCACTTTTAGCGCTACACATATTTTGTCTTCATTTTTGCTATTTCACTCTGTGGTTCAGTGATTTGGTGTTAGCTGCTTCACCTTATTTTTCAGATAGCGCAGTAATTTCTTCCATTTTTTGCATTAGTACCTGAGTGTCTGTGAGTACCTATTAGTACCTGAGTGTCTCTAAGTACCTGAGTATCCATGAGCACCTGTGAGTACCTGAGTGTCGGTGAGTACATGAGTGTCTGTAAGTGTATGAGAGTACCTGAGTATCTGGGAGTACCTGAGTGTCTGGGAGTACCTGTGAGTACCTGAGGGTCTGGGAGTACCTGTGAGTACCTGAGGGTCTGGGAGTACCTGTAAGTACCTGAGGGTCTGGGAGTTCCTGTGAGTACCTGAGTGTTTGGGAGTTCCTGTGAGTACCTGAGTGTTTGGGAGTACCTGTGAGTACCTGAGGGTCTGGGAGTACCTGTGAGTACTTGAGGGTCTGGGAGTACCTGTGAGTACCTGAGGGTCTGGGAGTACCTGTGAGTACCTGAGTGTCTGGGAGTACCTGTGAGTACCTGAGAATCAGTGAGCATCGCGGAGTACCAGAGGGTAAGAAAGTAGAGTTAGGAAGCTAGAAAACAGCCACACAGGACAGACTTAAATTACTGAATCCCATTAGATTAGTAGGTACAATGCCCAGTGGATGTGGAGATGCGATTCGGTGTGCATCTTGTGGCATGTATACGTTTTTGATCATGCGATCGAGGGTGAATACAGCTGCACAAAATGTAAGCATGTCACTTCCCTGGAAGCTCAGGTCCTGAATCTAGGGAAGCAACTGGCAACACTGAGAAGACTCTCCATACTGAAGGAGAGCTGGGATCGTACCCGACTGGTGCAGGCCGGGGCCTGCACAGAGGAGGGTGGAGATACACGAGGGCAGGCATCAGAGCAGAGTAGATGGGTGACAGTTAGGAGGGGGTCGAAAGGAACAAGGCAAGGAGGCCGGTCCTGGGCTGGAGCACCCCAATAAATGCGCCCCGTTGCATGGTGTTGGGGAAACCAGTCAAGGACCAGCATTGCTGGAGCAGAGCGACTCCCCTAGCTGCCAAGGCAAGAACTCCTCCAGTGAGAGCGGGAGAAAGGGAAAGGAAAGACAGGTTCTGGTGGTAGGGGACTCAATCATTAGAAGGACAGACAGAGCAATCTGTCACAAAGACCGTGAGCGCTGAACTGTCTGTTGTTTACCGGGCGCTCGGGTTCGAAACATCACGGATCGGGTGGACAGATTACTGGGTGGGGCTGGGGAAGACCCAGCTGTCATGGTACACATGGGTACCAATGACATAGGCAGAGGGAGATGGAGAGTCCTAAGCGATATCAGGGACTTAGGAGCTAAGTTGAGGACTAGGACCTTGAAGGTAGTATTTTCAGAAATACTACCTGTACCTTGAGCCACACCAGAGAGGCAGCGGGAGATTAGGGAAGTTAACAAGTGGCTGAGGAGCTGGTGTAGTAAGCAGGGTTTTGTGTTCCTGGAAAACTGGGCCGACTTCTAAGTCGGCCACTGGCTCTTTAGTAGGGACAGATTGCACCTAAATGGGGAGGGTGCAACCGTACTGGGTAAGAGGATGGCCAACAAGTTAGAGGGGCTTTCAAATTAGGTGATGGGGGGGGTACAGATGTAGAATTAGCCAGCGGGGAGCAAGGTTCAGCGGGCACAAATGGGGACATTAGCAGTAGGGTGTTCAGAGTTCCTAAATCCAAGGTGGGTATGGGGAAATATCACAAGAGCAGACTAATAACAACATCAATTGAGGATATGGTATACATCCGGTCAAAAATATGAGGTTTGTATACCAATGCTAGAAGCCTGGCCAACAAGATGGGAGAGCTGGAGCTGATGATGTATGAGGAGGACTTAGATTTTGTGGGGATTACAGAGACTTGGTTCGACAGCTCTCATGTTTGGATGGCGACCATTCAGGGGTATTCCCTTTATCGCAGAGATAGAGAAGGTAAAAAAGGGGGAGGGGTATGTCTGTATATTAAGAACAGTGTACAGGTAAATATGAGGGATGATATTATTAATGGAGCTATGGACGAGGCAGAATCCCTATGAATAGAACTTCAAAGGGAAGGCACTATGGGGAAAGTAATATTGGCTGTATGCTATAGGACCCCCAACCACAGATTGGATTGGCAGCAAGGATGGGAAATGTCATTATAATGGGGGACTTTAATTATCCAGATATAGATTGGGCAGAAGCCGCGCATTCAGCCAAGGCTCGGCAGTTCCTAAATGTTTTGCAGGGCAATTTCATGGGTCAGATGGTGAACGCACCGACAAGAAACAATGCGATACTAGACCTACTGATTACCAACAATACAGACCTGCTCACGCATATAGAAATACGGGGCAACTTAGGAAACAGTGACCATAGGACAATTTGTTTCAGTATTAAACATAGTAAGAGGAAACACAAGCGTAATATAAGGACACTGAGGGCCTGATTCATAGTACGGCGAATTGGCGTTTCGGCGTGATTTTGCGAACCGGCGATTATTTAAGTCTGAAATTGGCATTCAAAGAACGGCGGGCGGAAAATAGCGCCTAGTGTGAGATTTATTAAGATGCAATATGGTCAGAGCGCGACTTAAAACCACGCCAGCTAAAAGCTCGACTAAAGTTTAGCCAAATTTTCCCCTGTACCCCCAAAAATCCCAAATCACTGTGGAAGGTGTGGAAGTCAATTTGGAGATGACTTGCGTTTAAAAAATCTCAAAAACTGACTTAGAAAGAGAGATATCTGCGAAAGTGTGGAAAGGTTAAACAGCTCCTCCAGCCGCGAGCTGCGAACTCGCGAATGTGCACATGCGCAACGCCAAATTGGCTCAAAAAATTTCGCCAGCGCGATTTTGGGTCAATTTTTTTTTGAATACCGCTTGCAAATCCGCTGTCTCGCCCATAGAAAATGGCAAAAACCGGCGGAATTGGAAAAACATGCACACTTCCAACAAGGGATCCTTTAGTAAACACCATCACATTCCATACACCTTTCCTGCTAACTCCGAAATCATAGCAGTCAAATCTACAGTGTTTATATAGAACCTCCACATTCTCTGAAAAAACCCACAAAATATTACATTGGGGAATTGGTCGTCAGATAGAAAAAAAATAGATGTAAAACATATTTCAAAGAAAGATTATTAGCATTTCACACATATCAAGGAAATGTCACAATTTTGACAATATTTTATGTGTTTCCAAAGAATGTTTTTAGAAATATATTGCAAATACTACCTTTTCTTCCATATGGGTATGGCCAAGTGTTACCATTTTACTACACATTTAACTGAAGGTATATATATATATATCCCTTATACTTGGCTAATTAGCAAAGTATGCCCAACAAACAAATAGAGCTTTAGCTCACAATATTGCTACATATTGACTTTATGTGGCATCTTTTGTATTTTGTTCATGTCTTTAGATTAAAAGTTTGCTGATACACATGCCTTTTTCAAACATGAACAAAATTAATGATGTCAACATTTGGAGGATTGGAGATATCCAAGTGTTGCCCATACAGAGGGCACCTTCCGGATTCGAACTTACAAACCTACAGCAGGAAGGCAGACTCCCTAATCATTGTGCTATTTCTCAGTGAGCGTTGGGTGTTTTCCTCATGCCGTCAAAATGCTCACATGGGAACAGGGGCCATTGAACTGAATAGGATTGGATTTTTTGCCTGTTTTGGGAGCTGATCCTTGAGCTGGACAAATCCCCCTCAAACGCCCCCAAACGGGCTACGTTCACATGTACGTGTTTGTGGTCTGTTTTTGGGGCTTTTGTAGGTGATTTCATATAACAATGCCTGCCCAAAAAATGCATGTCAAAACGCCTGTGAAAACGCCAGCCAAAATGCACATAAGAACGCCTGATATAATTGCCACGCCAAATTTAGGGATGTTCATGAGTGATGAGTCAGATTGTTGGCTTACATATCTGTTCAATTGTCACAATCTCACTTCCCAAATCCCAAAAGGTGTGTTTCAATTGTTTACCTAAATATATATTTCTCTCTCTCTCACGTAATTGTATATATATGTATGTATTCCTGTATCTAAACATTCTAAATAATGACTAGCAAACTTCAAGAGAGAATTTTTTCAATTCACATATACTATACACACCTACATACATTTCTATTCCTCATTTCTATTTCCCTTGTTTTGGCAACTGAGCATGCTCCAAAACACACAGGACACACACAGTTAATTTTTGGACTGGGCGTTACCATTCTGGGTGTGTTTGCTTGGATTATATATAGCTCACTCAGACATCAGGAAAGATTTGACCTACGAAGAGGTCCAATATATTTGTGTGTCACATGCTTTATGGGTAACATTTTTGGCCCTTTGTTATTTATGGAGGTGAGATTTGGCTGTGTTGTGTGTTGACTCTCTGTAAGTATTTATTGCTGTTAACATAATTCTGTCAATCTGCACATGCATCTGTTGATTATGGGCTCTTTGTCGATGTATATGGTCTAAATGTTGTACAAAGGTTGTTTTGGTTTGAAAAATACAAATGTAATAAACAGCATGTTTCCAATTTTTTTTTAAAATGTCTTCATGTGTCTAAATAAAGTTTTCTGGTGTCCACAAATGTATGTATTTGTATTTCTTTTTCTAAGTTAAATCTGCTTAATGGTTGTGTATGTTCACTATTCGCGAATTCGCGAATATACAAAACCGCGTTCTCACATTTATACATGAAACCGGAAACGAAACTTTTGGTGCGTGCACACGTTTCCGGAAATTGTCCAGGCCCTGTCTTAAGTGTGCATCATGGCTCCTGCACTGTTTACAGCCGAAATAGTGGCATTTGTGTGTAAGGTAAGGAGGGGGTGTGAATGTGCAGGATGGGGGATGGGGGATGGGTGGGTCGCTTATCTAGCGGGTGTGCAAGAAACTTTTGGTCTGCTGATCTGCGCATGCACTTTCTGCCTATTAGACGTGATCTAGAAGCTTCCTGTTATAGAAACTTCCTAGATGTGAACCTGTTCCCTATATATATATATATATATATATGTGTGTGTGTGTGTGTGTATGTGTATATGTATGTATGTATGTGTGTGTGTATATATATATATATATATATATATATATATATATATATATATATATATATATATATATATATATGTATGTATGTGTATATAAAAAATATATATTATACAAAATATATATATTAGACAATATATATACTATGTATATATTATATACAATATATATACATTAGATACATTATAGAATATGTTATATACCATATATTAGTGTATATAATAGGGAACAGGTTCACATCTCTGAACTTTCTATATAGATATAGATAGGCATACCCTGCTTTAAGTACACTCACTTTATATACAATCGTGAGTAAGGACACAGCTTGTTCAGCTTGCCATGACACTGCTCACAAACCATAAGTGACAGGGATAACAAACTTAGGGAGCAACGACAGGGTACCCAGGTACCCAGGACTACACCATATCCATTTTGTGGCTGGCCAGCTTGCCTAGGTAATCTATCATGTCATAGTCCTGGATCCCCTTAACATGCTCCCACATGGTTTGGGAGTAAGGCTATGTCAATGTGGCCAAAATTTACAATGGAGCTGGTGTATTTTCATGCATCGAGAAAAGAAAAAAGGGATTGCTTCACTTTAACCACTTAACGACCGGCGCACGACGATCTACGTCGGCGCTCAGCCCCGGCCAGGCAAACTGACGTAGGCCTACGTCAGCACTTTTTGCCGGCCCTGTGCGCGCTCCCGCGCCCCGCCGCCGATGACTCGATTGGGTTCAGAACCGATCAGTCATCAGGTCCAGGCCAATCATTTTTGGTCTGGACCTGTTGATCGGTCCTGCCCAATCAGATCTCCCTCTAAGCCTGTGAAATGTAAACACAGGCTTAGAGGAGATGTGCCCTCCCCTCCCAACGGTCTTTTTGGATCCAGCGTGAGAGGAGAGCACATCTTACTGTGAGTAATTGCACCAAGCACATCACACACAGCTAGATAGGCACATTTCACCCCCGATCGCCCCCCCAATTAACCCCTACAGCACCTGACACAACACACACTATATACAGCATATAGCATATACCTATATACCTGTATAAGTGTGATTTGTGAACAGGTGTAGCCCTTGCGACCCCCCCTTTTCCACTCAAATTACCCCCCACCCCCCCTAATAAAGATTTAACCCACTGATCCCCCCTGAACCCCCCCTGATCACCGCCGTTAACCCCTACGCCCTCTGTCACATCAGCACTAATACAAACGCAATATACGGTGTTATTGTATTTTTGTATTAGTGTCATTGTGATCAGAATTAGCGCAGGCGACTAAGTTTCTGTCCCAAGAAGGTTTAGGGTCCCCGCCACCCGCCCAATAAAGATTTAAGCCCCTGACCCCCCCCTGATCACCCCTACACCCCCTGCCATAACACACACCGTATACAGTATATAGCATTTTGCTATATACCCGTATAAGTGTGATTTGTGGTCAGGTCTAGCGCTTGCGACCCCCCCTTTTCCACTTGAATTACCCGCCACCCCCCACTAATAAAGATTTGAGCCCCTGATCCCCCCTGATCCCCTCCTGATCACCGCTAGTTAACCCCTACACCCTCTGTCACATCAGCACTAATACAAACGTAATATACTGTGTTTTTGTATTTTTGTATTAGTGTGATTGTGATCAGAATTAGCGCAGGCGACTAAGTTTGTGTCCCAAGCAGGTTTAGGGTCCCCCCCACCCGCCCAATAAAGATTTAATCCCCTGATCCCCCCCTGATCACCCCTACACCCCCTGCCACAACGCACACTGTATACAGTATATAGCATTTTCTATATACCTGTATAAGTGTGACTTGTGACCAGGTTTAGCGCTTGCCACCGTTCCTTTTATCCTTAGGATACCGGGGGGGCGTGGCTTGGCGCGCAGCGAGGATGGCTGCCTGAAGAGAGAGCTCCGGACCCACACGGCTCTTAACACACTCTGCGGCCGCTTAAACAACCTGATCCACTCAAATATGGGCAGATTATCCAAGCCTATTTCCCAGAGCAAACAAATAAAGTCCGCTAAGGCGGTAAACGGCAAGATCATAGCCGATATTTTCAAGACACAAGCTCCGGCCCGGAAGAACACCTCAGGCCTCAAGATGGCGCGGAGACAGGCGCGGGAGGAGGACGAGGAGTACGATGCGGAATCCATTGCAGCATCGGAAGACACAGTAAGTGACTCCCCACTAATCGATAGACAGCTTACCTATAATGACATGACCGCTATAGCGGCGGACATTAAGGGGTCATTTGCTGCAGCCATCACCGATTTGAAAACTGATATAGCCAGACTGTATGAACAAATGGCGGGGGTGGAGAGGTCGGGCAAATGCAGGGATAAGGCGATAAAAAGATTAGAGGAAGTAACTAACACACATTCCAACCACCTCATCTCTATAAACAGACACCTCGAGGATTTGGACAATCGTGGGAGAAGGAACAATATTAGGATCAGGGGTCTGCCTGAATCTGTGGAGGGGGGAGACATCAGGCATGCTCTGACATCAATTTTCAACAACCTATTGGAAAGACCAGCGGAATCCCCAATAGAACTGGAAAGAGCACACAGAGCATTAAGACCGAAGGCCCCTGATCCTTCTCCTCCCAGAGATGATGTGATATGCTGTTTACTGAGCCACACGCTTAAGGAGGAAATTCTCCACAAGGCAAGACAGAACGAACAAATTTTATTCAATGAGGTACAGATACAACTCTTCCAAGATCTATCCCCAATCACTTTAAAAAATAGAAGAGCTGTCAGACCCATTCTGGATGTTCTCAGGGAGAAAAACATCCCTTACAGGTGGAAATACCCATTTGCTGTCCAAGCCACATATCGTGGTAAGCAGTACCTACTACGCACGCCAGAGGACTTGCCTGCCTTCTGCACTAACCTACAAATCGACCTGATCGCCTTACCAGATTGGTATGCCGAATTCCTATTACCGCCATCCCCTGCTATGCATTCCATTGGCCCTGGAACTCCCAGTGACCACAGATCGCCTTTTGCCAAAAACAAAAAAGCAAAGAATAAGGGGAGTCATCTCCCCTTCTCCTCCCCGCCAAAAACACCCAGATCTAGAGACTACAACTGAGAGACATTGGATCACGTTATCCTAGACGGGACCTATGGTCTCGCTGGATGAAGGTTGCTTTCTTCTTTTACCCTAGAGCACTTGATCGATCTTACTTAGCTCAGGGCCTTTTCTTCCTCTGATATCCCGAAGACAATCTCTGACTTAAGCTTCTGCCATATCAAAAGGATATATGATCTCGTCATGGAAGCTTTATCTTATAGAAGGATCGCATACTTGCATGTTTGCCTTGTAGTTATGCTGGAATTACTTGCCTCTGATAATGACATTTTTATTTTCAGATGAGTTGTTAACTTTCTCCAGCAGATGGCGCACTTTCATAACATATTGTTCGGATTCCTCAGACAAATCTAGCCTCACACATCCAGCCGAGAACAAAGGGATTTGGACTGATGAGTTGAGCGACCCTGGAACCTCCAAAGTGGACAACCACCATTAATCTGGACTATAGAGGTACTTATGTATCTGCCCATCTCACGACACTTAGACACTGAGGTGCCTATGTTGTAATCTGCACCCACACAAGGACGCAATCCGGAATAGGTACCTTCTATTTGAGGTCTCTCGAAATGGCCCTATCATAAATGTTACAAGTTGATCTACAATCTTATTGTACTATGCAGGGTATACAAGCCATATCATTATGGTCTCATTCTTCATGTGCTAGTTGCCGACATTCAGTTTTTCTTGTTGGCCCGCTCTATGCTATTTTTGGCCGCAGAGTTCTTTTTCTTTTTTTTTTACTCATTATGCACTCGCTCATTGAGCCGATAGTGTGGGTTTGGACTAAATGTCCTATTGTTTGTTATCTACCTTGTTTTGTGGGACGCCTCCTTTTTGCGCTTCTCCCGCTGTCCCCAAAAGGCATTTTTGTCGGTTTTTTGTATTTTTTCACAGAAACCCCGTAATATCTAAATAACTTACGTACAATCTTGCCTGCTGATTAGTGAGCGTTTGGGCTTTTTTCCCCAACCGCCCACTTACTACGATATTTGTCTTTACTTCCTTCCTCTCTGTATTTCTTTTCTCTTACCTCTCTGTGTCCTTTCTTTCCCTTACCCCCCATCCCCATCCCATCACTCGAGATATAGTCATGGTTTTCTCACACCTGGGTAGACATCCCTTGATCATATCTCTCAACATTAATGGTCTTAATATCCCCGAAAAGAGGAAAAAAGTTCTTACCGAACTCAAAAAGAGCAAAGCACAAATAGTTTTCCTTCAGGAAACCCACTTTAAAAAAAATGCTGTCCCTAAAATGACAGATAAATACTTCACGGTAATATACGAGGCATCAAACCCCTTAGCCAAGACAAAGGGTGTAGCAATATTGATGAGCAAGGACGCTCCATTCGTGTTGGAAAAACAATATCTAGACCCGGAAGGCAGATTCATCTTCCTCTCGGGTACACTTTATGGGCGTCCTTGCACATTGGCAAACGTCTACTTCCCCAATAGAGCACACGTGTCTTTCTGCAACAATCTCATATCTGAACTTAAAAGCTTTGCCACGGGTTGTGTTATCCTGGGGGGGGACTTCAATGTCCCACTGGACCCTATACAGGATACCTCCTCTGGCAAGACTTGCATAGCGTTCAAATTGTTGAAAAGAATTAAAGATATGTTGAGATCTATGTGTCTAGTCGATACCTGGAGAACCTTGCATCCCACTGAGAAGGACTACACACATTACTCGGCTCCACACGATAGGTATGCAAGGATCGATCATATATTTATCACTCAAAGAGACTTACCAGATTTGATGGGGGCTGAGATTGGAATCATCTCAATATCTGACCATGCTCCGATATCAATCTCCATCTCATCTAACTCGAACTGTAAGCCTGTGTTCAATTGGAGATTGAATCCATCTCTCTTAATTGACCAAGGGATTAAGGCAGACATTCACGCCACCCTGTCAAACTACTTTCGTGAAAACACTTCTCCTGAGACCTCCCCGATTACACTTTGGGAGGCTCATAAGAGTGTGATCAGAGGGGAATTTATCAAGTTCGGAGCCAGAAAAAAGAGAGAAAATGACAAACATATCTCTGATTTAGTGTCTAACATTGCCCGCTTGGAATCTCAGCACAAGCTTTCATTAGCCAAGACCCTACACAAAGACTCGATCAGACTCAGAAACGAACTAGCAGATATTTTAAATAAAAAGACCAAAAGATCCTTATATCTAAACAAGGCGATCTACTATGAACATGGAAACAAGAGTAGCAAGTACTTAGCTAGAGCGCTTAAAGACTTACAGACAGCCTCACACATACCATGCATCAGAGACAAAAACAATAGCAAATTCTATGACTCCAAGAACATTGCGGATTCATTCCGCCAGTTCTACGAAAAACTTTACAATCTACCCCCCCACGCTCGACCCCCCGACTTGGTTGGACCTAGGGACCAACTAATCCGACGATACATTAGAGACAGTGGATTACCTATTCTGGAACATTCAGACATATCTGAGCTAGAAAAAGACATTACCCCAGCCGAAGTCCAATCAGCCATTAAAGACCTCAAAAATGGGAAGAGTCCAGGTCCGGATGGGCTAACGTCCCAGTATTATAAAACATTCGACACAACGTTAGTGACCCCCCTTACTGACGCACTAAACATCCTCTCTAAGCAAACCAAACCATCCGCAGATTTCCTCACCGCACATATAACAGTCATCCCAAAAAAGGACAAAGACCCAACGGATTGCGCCAACTTCAGACCCATCTCACTTTTAAATATTGACGTAAAGCTTTTAGCGAAAATTCTAGCCAACAGATTAAGACCCCTACTGCACCTTATCATCGGACCTGAACAGGTAGGCTTTATGCCTGGCCGCGAGGCTAGAGACAATATTATAAAATCCCTCAATCTGATCCATGAAACTCGTAGAGGTGGACTGGAAGGCCTTATTTTATCCACAGATGCCGAAAAAGCCTTTGACAGGGTGGCCTGGGACTACCTGTTGGCCACTTGTAAGCACATAGGTTTGGGCAATAACATGATGAATTGGATCGGATCTCTATACACTGACCCAATTGCAAAGGTCAAAGTTAATAACATCCTTTCATCTCCCATACACCTGCACAATGGGACGAGACAGGGATGTCCTCTTTCTCCGATCCTCTTTATCTTAGCCCTAGAACCCCTGATCAGACATGTAAATGCCGAACCGGCGATTCATGGTTTCCAAATTAGAGGTAGAGATTATAAGGTATCAGCTTATGCGGATGACCTACTATTCTACATTACCCAACCCCATATTTCTATACCTAATTTGAACCTCAAATTTCGAGATTTTCGCTATTTGTCCAATTTCAAGGTTAACCACTCAAAATCGGAAGCTATGGATATTTCTCTGTCCGATAAATTAAAAAAAATGACTCAAAGTAATTGTCCTTATAAGTGGGAACCCAGATCCCTTAAATACTTAGGTATTAAGCTCACCCCCCATATTGAGTCCCTCTATGGTGCGAATTTTGAACCACTTTTGAGGAAAATTAAGGGAGATCTACACAACTGGAATTCTAAAAATTTTTCCTGGTTCGGAAGAGCCGCAATATTAAAAATGGTTATACTACCCAGGTTGCTTTACCTGTTTCATGCGCTCCCCATTAAAATTCCCGCTGCTTTCTTTAAGAACCTCGCTCATACCCAGAGACAGTTTATATGGGCACATAAAAAGCCCAGAATTAAATTACAAAGACTGCACATACCTAAACCCAGCGGAGGCCTAGGTTTACCTGACTTTATGAAATATTACCATGCCACTCATATTACCAGGGTAGTAGACTGGCATTGCCATGCTCACCAAAAAGACTGGGTGGATTTAGAAAGGAAGTGCTCGAAATTTCCAACCCAAAACCTGATCTGGTCGGACCCCTCTAATTACCCTGTCGAGGTCAAGCATCACCCACTAATATTTAACACGCTATCAATCTTCAATGGATTAGCTAACAGACACCAACTAGCCACGAGTCCAGGCCCCATGACGCCAATTATTGGCAACCCAGATTTCCCACCTGGCGCAGACTTTAATTATAAAAATTCGGAGGCCCCCATATCAGATTCCATTTTACGGGTTAAAGATTGCTTTCAAGGAAATAAGGTACTATCTTTTGAGGAGTTTAATAGAAGTAGACCTGTGGACAACAAAATTTCTTTTTGGAAATACCTCCAAATCCATGACTTCATACGAAACCACAAAAATAGACTTGCTCTAACAAAACCTCTTACGGCTTTCGAAAAACTTTGTGGGGACCAGTCACCTTGTTACAAAACCACTTCACAAGCATACAAATGGATTATGTGCAATCTGACACAGACTCCAGACAAATATAAAATAATGTGGGAAAAAGAGTTAAATTGCTCAATTTCAGACAAAAAATGGGAAAAAGCGTGCGTTTTTACGCACAAATGCTCACTGAGCACGAAAATTCAAGAAACATCCTTTAAAATCTTGGCACAGTGGTATATCACCCCGGTGAAGCTACAAACCTGGTCCCCGCATCGTTCCGATCGCTGCTGGAGATGCCTGAAACAAAAAGGCACGTTTGCACATCTTTGGTGGTCATGTGATTTGATTAAACCCTTCTGGAACAGGATCATAGATCTTATTAAACATATAACTGGCACTTCTATAGTCCTTGATGCTGCCTGTTGCCTACTCCATGTAAACAGCCTCTCATATAAACAATATAAACACTCCTTGGTTAGGCATCTACTAAATGCTGCCAAAGCGGTAATACCCATTCAATGGAACACACAAAACACCCCTTCTGCCAAAGATTGGGCTGATAAGGTAAAACTTATACATGATATGGAAGAGACCGTTGCTATTAGAAAAGAATCAGATGCTGCCTTTCATGAAATGTGGAGACCTTGGGTGATTTTTACACT
This sequence comes from Pelophylax lessonae, assembly GCF_965119305.1. NCBI lineage: Eukaryota > Metazoa > Chordata > Amphibia > Anura > Ranidae > Pelophylax > Pelophylax lessonae. Next base: position 184,109,826 of record NC_138769.1, read on the forward strand.
GTCTGCTGATTTCCGCACAATGATTCCACACTAATCGGATCTAACACTTGACCTTACTGTAGTTTGATCCACTGTCACTTTGCTTATTGATCATATAAGCTAAAGATTGCAATTTTGCTATGACTTTACAAGATTACTTTGATTAGAACCCCCGACCCTCTTACCTGCTCTTATCACCTCCTCACTCTCACCCATCTTACTCCCTCTCTCTTCAATCCTTACCTCTTCTTCTCTCTTTCTTCCTTCCTTCTGGCCTTCTAGGCCTCCTGGTGTAGTGGTCCTTACCAATCTACACCATTACTGGTCACGTTGGTTGCCTACTTGTTGTCTTTACTAGACTTGTCAGTGTACAACGCTAATATTACATATTCCTCAATTATTATGTACTGAAACGTCTAAATATTTTTTGCTGATATGCTACCATACTGTTTACATCATTATTTGTTACTGTTGACTAATTTTCTCAATAAAGCTTTTATTGGAAAAAAAAAAAAAAAAAAAAAAGGATACCCGCCAGCCCCTTCCAATAAAGATTTAAACCCCTGATCCCCCCCTGATCACATCCCGTTAACCCCTACACCCTCTGTCACATTAGCACTAATACACACATAATATACTATTTTTACTGTATTTTGTATTGGTGTCATTGTGACTTGAGGTTGTGCTAGCTAGCTAGTTTCTTTCCCAAAGGAGGTTTAGGGTCCCCGCCACCCCCCCCAGATCCCCAGCGCATAGTTTAGAAATAACCCCTTGATTGCCACACACACACGCACGCACCTACACTTCCATTTCTAGTATAGTGTTTGAACAGATCAATATCTGATCTGATCAGAGCTATACTAGCGCCCCCATAGTTTAGGGTTCCCAAAACGCAGTGTTTGCACGATCAGCACTGATTCCTGCCAGCACCTGCGTTTAACCCTTTCACCCAGGTAAGTGTAGTAATCAACAGATTACTGTCACTTACAAAAAAACACAAGACACAAAACCGCTGTGTTAGCAGAGTCAGGCCTGATCCCTGCTAGCATTAGCAGTTTTTTTGGTAGCGCTTGAAATAATCTTCGACAACCAGGTGCTTTTATTACCTGTGAGTCGCATCACTGTACGGGTAAATTTAGTTACCAAAATGTCTAAACGTTCGTACAGGGATGAAGCTATTTACAGTATAATGACCATGCCAGGTGAGAGCGATGGGGAAGCCTCACCGGCAGAATCAGGGTCAGTATACGAACCAAATGACAGCAGCGGCTCCCTGACAGATAGCTCCGACGACAGATGGGTCCCTGTTAGACCCAGGCGTACCCGACCCCATTCTGGTGTTGTTGAGATGCAGGAATCGCAGGGTGCTCGTATGGAGCAGAGTGTGGGTACTAGTGCCGCTCATCCTTCTGGCGACCTGGCAAGCGCCAGCGGCCTAGTACACCCTGGACCTAGTACAACCAGCACTGCAGTAAGACCTGGTGACGTGGCGAGTCCCCTAAGTGCAGTTGAAGCTGGTGCGGTGGCTAGCACAAGTAGTGGCCCGCAGCCACCGCGTATTCGAAGACAGGCCCGTAGAGCCCATAGTGCCCTCCCTGATGCGCTGGCATTTCCTAATTGGCAACCCACTGATACTACAGCGCCAGTACTTCCCCCATTCACCGCCCAACCTGGAATCCACGTGGAGACAGCTGGTTTTACGCCCCTGAACTTTTTTGAGCTGTTCTTCACGGAAGATCTTTTCAGATCTATTGTGGATCAATCAAATTTATATGCTCAACAATTTATCGCCGCCAACCCAAATTCGCCCCTTGCCAGACAATTCGGCTGGAAACCTTTAACGGTTTCCGAATTTAAGATCTTTCTGGGCCTTTCCCTCCACATGGGCATAACTAAACAGAGTGAATTGCGGCTATATTGGTCCACTAGCCCACTTCACCATATGCGCATGTACTCTGCCTCCATGTCCAGGGCGAGATATGAGCAAATTCTGCGATTTATGCATTTCAGCGACAATGAAATCGGTCGTCCTCGGGGAGACCCTGCATACGATCGGCTCCACAAAATTCGGCCCCTCATAGACCACTTCAATCAGCGGTTTGCAGCCTTGTTTACCCCCGAACAAGTTGTCTGCGTTGACGAGTCCCTGATTAAATTTACTGGCCGCCTTGCTATGAAACAGTACCTCCCCAGCAAGCGTGCCAGATACGGGGTCAAACTGTATAAATTGTGTGACAGGGCCACAGGCTATACAGTTAGTTTCCGGGTCTATGAGGGAAAAGATAGCTGTGTGGAGCCCCCCAACTGCCCAGACTACATAGGGAGCAGCGGTAAGATCGTTTGGGACTTGGTGTCACCCTTATCCGGAAAGGGGTACCATTTGTACGTGGACAACTTTTATACAAGCGTGCCACTATTTAGTCACCTGCTCGAATTACAAATTGGCGCATGTGGCACCGTGCGACCTAATCGCCGGGGCTTCCCCCAACGGCTTGTAGATTCCCGTCTTAGTCGGGGGGCGAGAGCCTGCTTGAAAACGGACAAATTGCTTGCGGTGAAGTGGAAGGATACACGGGATGTTTATGTTCTGTCCTCCCTTCACGCAGACACGACAATCCAAATCACTACGGCAACTGGCGTTGTGGAGAAACCCCTCTGTGTCCACGAATATAACCTTAACATGGGAGGGGTGGACCTTAACGACCAGATTTTGGCGCCGTATTTAGTTGCCCGTAAAGCCAGACGCTGGTACAAAAAAGTGTCTGTTTATTTATTCCAATTGGCGATGCTGAACGCCTTTGTCCTATACAAGGCGTCAGGACGAACTGGATCTTTCCGGGAATTCCAGGAAGAGATCATCCTTGCCTACCTGTACCCAGGAGGCATGCCTGCCCAACTTCCCCTTCCAGATGCAGTGAGCCGGCTGCATGAGAGGCATTTTCCTTATGCCCTCCCGAGTACCCCTACCCAAAGATGGCCCCAAAGAAGATGTCGTGTCTGTCGCAGGCGCGGATTTAGGCGTGACACCCGTTATTATTGTCCCAAATGTCCTGACCAACCTGGTCTCTGCATCGGGGAATGTTTTGAGCGCTACCATACACTAGTGGAGTATTAGTGTAGGGTACAGCACGACACAGTGTAGGGCACACAAACACAGGGTCTCGAAGGATGTTGGATGTCCATCGACATTTTGAGAGACCCAAGCTGGAAGAGAAGATCGCAGAAGATCGCAGTCCCTCCCAAATCAAGACATGAAGAAACAGTTAGAAAGAAAAATAAAAGGATCCAAAAACTGTTGTTGTGTCAGTCATTTTATATGTCCTTCTACTCTTCTTACTGTACATTTAAATGTCCTTTGTTTGTTTTTTCATTCTTTTGTGACCTGTTTCTCTTGCAGGTACTTGTCGGCTACCACGCATTGATTTTATATATTCTGACACAAACAGTGTTTGCGCTCAGCATATATGGATACCTTTGCTGATAGCAGCTGTGGTGATTTTCTGATTTCAGCACTGCAGTTAAAATCCTATTTTGGTATACGTGGATAGCGCCGTGTATACCCATCATTAAATTCAGTGGGTGGTTGTTTGGGCGGTTAATGATGAGAATCCAAAAACTTTTGTTGTTGTCAGTCATTTTATATGTCCTACTCTTCCTAATGTACTTTTTTTAATGTACTTTGTTTTTTCATTCTTTTGTGACCTGTTTCTCTTGCAGGTACTCGTCGGCTACCACGCATTGATTTTATATATTCTGACACAAACAGTGTTTGCGCTCAGCATATATGGATACCTTTGCTGATAGCAGCTGTGGTGATTTTCTGATTTCAGCACTGCAGTTAAAATCCTATTTTGGTATACGTGGATAGTGCCGTGTATACCCATCATTAAATTCAGTGGGTGGTTGTTTGGGCGGTTAATGATGAGTAATACTACGCATTATTCTTGTGCTGATTTCTGATAGGTTCTCTTTTTTTCCGTTCAGCCCACAGGCTGCATGAAAAAAAAAAAAACCTATATGCCAAACAAGGACTAGCAATGTACTGGTACGTTGCTGGACTTTGAGTGGTTATACCAGGATGATGCCTGCAGATTTAGGCATCATCTTGGTATCGTTTTTTACAGCCAGCGGTCGGCTTACATGTAAAAGCAATCCTAGCAGGTAATTGGCCGCTAGACTGCTTTTACATGCAGTGGGAGGGGCCTCCCCCCCCCACCGCCGCCTTCCGCAGCCTTCCGTGGTTTTTCTCGGGCTCTCCTGTCCCACCGGTTAACCCGAGAGTGCAGCCGGTGGTTCAGTTATCTAACCATAGAGCTAATTGAAGATTAGAATGGCTCCAATCATCTCTATGGCCTAAGATGCCGGAGGCTACGAGCATTTCATGACTTCTTTTTCGCCAGAAATAAACAGGGCCATTGGGAAATTGGGAAAGTATTTTATCACACCAATTTTGGCGTGGTCAGAAGCATTAAGGTCAGAGGAGAGATCTAGAGTATAAAAGACCCCAATTTTTAAAAAAAAGAGTACCTGTCACTACCGATTGCTATCATAGGGGATATCTAAATTCACTGTGATAGCAATAAAAATGATTTAAAAAAAAAAAAAATTAAAGGAAAGGTGTCAAAATAACATAAAAGAGCAAAAAAAAAAAAAAAAAAAAATCGAGCTCCGCCCCCTTTCCCCCGTGCTTGCGCGCAATGGCACACGCACGCGTTGGTCTAGTGTCATATGTAAACCGCAATTTCAGCATGCATGTGAGGTATCGCCGCGATCGCCAGATCGAGTGCAGTAATTCTTGCAGTAGACCTCCTCTGTAAGTCTAAAGTGGTAACCTGTAGAGACTTTTAAAGGTTTTTAAAAATGTACGTACGTTTTTGCCGCTGCGCAGGTGTGCGCAATTTTTAAAGCATGTCATGTCAGGTGTCTATGAACTCGGCATAAGATCATCTTTTAAATTTTACCAAACAAATTGGAATTATATAGTGTATTTGTGCAATAAATTTAAAAAAAATGTATTTTTTTCGCAAAAATTGCGTTTGGAAAATCTGTGCGCAAATACCGTGTGACAAAAAAAATTGCAACATCCACCATTTTATTCTATAGGGCCTCTGCTTTAAAGAAATATATAATGTTTGGGGGTTCAAAGTAATTTTCTAGTAAAAAAAAAATATTTTTTCATGTAAACAAAAAGGCACAGAAAAGGCTTGGTTTTCAAGTGGTTAGAAGAGTGGGTGATGTGTGGCTAAGATTGAGCGTAAAATGCCGGGACTGTTCAAACACCCCCCAAATGACCCCTTTTTGAAAAGTAGACACCCAAAGCTATTTGCTGAGAGGCATGGTGAGTCCATGGAATATTTTATATTTTGCTACAAGTGTCGGGAAAATTATTATTTCTTTTTTTTTTGTTGTTTTTTTACAGAAAGTTGTCACTAAATGATATATTGCTCACACATGCCATGTGTATATGTGAAATGACACCCCAAAATACATTCTGCTGCTTATCCTGAGTACAGGGATACCCCATGTGTGAAACTTTTTTGCAGTCTAGCCGAGTACAGGTCCCCGAAAACCAGTCCCCACTTTCAGGCTTTCCAAAGGCGTAAATTGTTGATTTCACTCCTGACTACCTATCACAGTTTCGGAGGCCCTAAAATTCCAAGATAGCACAAAACCCCCCCAAATGACCCCATTTTGGAAAGTAGACACCCCAAGCTGTTTGCTGAGAGGCATGGTGAGTCCATGGAATATTTTATATTTTGCCACAAGTTCCGGGAAATATATATATATATATATATTTTTTTTTTTTTTACAAAAAGCTGTCAGTAAATGATATATTGCTCACACATGCCATGGGTATATGTGAAATGACACCCCAATATACATTCTGCTGCTTCTCCTGAGTACAGGGATACCCCATGTGTGAGACTTTTTTGCAGTCTAGCCGAGTACAGGACCCCGAAATCCAACCTCCACTTTCAGGCTTTCCAAGGGCGTAAATTGTTGATTTCACTCCTGACTACCTATCACAGTTTCGGAGGCCCTAAAATTCTAAGATAGCACAAAACCCCCCCCAAATGACCCCATTTTGGAAAGTAGACACCCCAAGCTGTTTGCTGAGAGGCATGGTGAGTCCATGGAATATTTTATATTTTACCACAAGTTCCGGGAAATATATATATATATATATATATATTTTTTTTTTTTACACAAAGCTGTCAGTAAATGATATATTGCTCACACATGCCACGGGTATATGTGAAATGACACCCCAAAATACATTCTGCTGCTTCTCCTGAGTACAGGGATACCCCATGTGTGAGACTTTTTTGCAGTCTAGCCGAGTACAGGACCCCGAAATCCAACCTCCACTTTCAGGCTTTCCAAGGGCGTAAATTGTTGATTTCACTCCTGACTACCTATCACAGTTTCAGAGGCCCTAAAATTCTAAGATAGCACAAAACCCCCCCAAATGACCCCATTTTGGAAAGTAGACACCCCAAGCTGTTTGCTGAGAGGCATGGTGAGTCCATGGAATATTTTATATTTTACCACAAGTTCCGGGAAATATATATATATATATATTTTTTTTTTTTTTTTACACAAAGCTGTCAGTAAATGATATATTGCTCACACATGCCACGGGTATATGTGAAATGACACCCCAATATACATTCTGCTGCTTCTCCTGAGTACAGGGATACCCCATGTGTGAGACTTTTTTGCAGTCTAGCCGAGTACAGGACCCCGAAAACCAACCTCCACTTTCAGGCTTTCCAAGGGCGTAAATTGTTGATTTCACTCCTGACTACCTATCACAGTTTCGGAGGCCCTAAAATTCCAAGATAGCACAAAACCCCCCCAAATGACCCCATTTTGGAAAGTAGACACCCTGAGCTATTTGCAGAGAGGCATGTTGAGTGTTTTGCAGATCTCACTTTTTGTCACAAAGGGCCGGATTTAAAGAAACTGCAGCTTCAAACCTCTATGACGTGTTTCAGTTTCGCCGCGTTCAAATCAATTAACTGGCGCTGCGGCGAATTGGCGAGTAAAACAGCAATAATGAATTCCGCCGTCAGCGGGATTCACTTACGATCGCGGCTTCGCCAATTCGCAAACTTATGTCTTCGTGCTTATAGCAGTTTCACATAGCGATGTTGGCTAGTGGATTAGTGCACACATCACATGTCTGTAATTCATCTCCCTCTGCTGTAGGTTCGAGGCTTACCATCTCCACCTACTTTTTTTATTTTCTTTTTTTGTTTATATTGCTAAAATGTAACGGATTACATCATATATATTGCTAAATAATGTTACACTCAGAAGCGCTTGCAAGCTTACACCATTTTAAGTGTTTTTTTGATCTTGTCTGTGTGTCGAATCGATCTTATGAAGGAAAGTACCAAAGGCAAGTGACCAAACCCCTACCCTACTTCAGGGCAAGATGAAACCTCACAATTTTACCATGGTCTTCTTCCCACATTCCATACAATGTTTAGTTCTTTAGCTATATGTGCTTTTTAGCCTTAACACACTCCATTTTTTCCACCATACAGCTTTATTCTGCACAATAGCTAAGTGCTTTGCAACTTCACTGCAGTTCACAACGTCATGGGTTCAAATCACATCACTACACTTGGGATCTCTTTTCACTCTCATTTTTTTAAACAGTTTTTTTAAACTATCTTGAATTTGGGGGGGGAGGGGGGTGTCCTACCCAAATTTCAAGCACATCAATGGAAACAACACAATTTTGATTTTATGAGTGTGGTCCTAGTTTTATCGAGATGCAATTCTTTACATATTTACCATGGTTCTTACAATTTCTTGACCAATAAACATAGGTGTCTGATATTGGACTCTCTCCATATTTCAACAACACAGGCCCTCATAGTCCAACACTACATTTGCCTCACACCTCAACACAACACTGTCACATCCCTACTCTACATTACAACCCCTCACATCACCAGTACAAGCAGCATGCAAAGTGCAAAACTCCGGCCTTGGCAGCTTAATGGGCCATACACTAACAATTTGTCTAGACTTTTTCCTGTAGACTTAACCAAACCATATAATAGAAGCTCAAACCTAAACACTTTCAATTTGGATGCAATCAGGCAGGCCCTTGCACTACATAGAAAATGTCAATCGGAAGGATAAAGTCTTCTCTAAATCTTACAGTGTGGATGGCCCTTTTGTCTGTAGGCACCCACACAAAACAAAAAAACACATGTTCAATTCTAATGTATTTATTTATTTGAGAATGACAGCAGAAGGAGGGATGCAGCAAAAGAATATTGTCACTCTCCAGTCCGTGTGCCTTTACAGCGCCAGACCACGATCTTTGCTCCATGGCTACGGGATTCTGATGTCTTCCACAACTTCCGGCAGAGTTCAGAATCCATTCTGCACCTCTACCAGCTCATAGGGGACAGGCATGGCAAGGTTGCTGGGCAGCTTCCAAGCCACTTTCGAAGTTCCAGGGTGTTCATGTTGGTCATTGGCCATGTGCCTTACCAAATATCCACTGACCACAAAAGAAAATGAGTGGAGTCCATCAAGGTGGGTTTCTACCACCTACACCCGCAAGCAGTACCACTCCTGGAAAAATAAAACAAAGGATAAGACATTTCATTATGAAAATCACATCTTAATGCCTGTTTGCTTCATTCTGAACTTCATTTAATTTCGACATCACGAGTGAAATAACACATTTTATGCCAACTTACACAAACCAGAAATCATTAATGTAAACATTTGAATACACACCTGTGACGCCAGACAGCCCATCACCACAGGCTTCCCATGGTACGTGCCATGATTCCAAGATGTTGATGTTCTGGAAAATTACAACACCATAAGATACCAAGCAGCCGTTCATGTTATCAATAACTACACAGGTGGCATAGACACAAATAAACACCTGCCGGCTCTTCTCAGCCCTTTACACTATTCACAATACCAACATGTTTATGGTTAGAGGTGCATGTTTTTGCTCAAGTAACACAATTTTACCAATGTTGACTACACTTTATCTACAATGGCAAGTGTCATTGGCAGATGATAATCACCCTCTGTCTCCCTGTGAGTGGCACCTCTGCTAACTAGCTAATTAATACACATGCCCTATCTTGACCGGTTACAGTACTTACATGTAAAGTGGCTAGCAACCAGGGTATTCCGGGTGGCCATACCGGCAGCGGTGCTCCGCCGCCTGGGGGCCGCCGGCTGACGGACCTCTGGCTCCCTCTCCTCCGTCAGCTCCCAAGAATCATCCCGGGCAACGCACATGTTGTGCAACACGCAGCACGCCAGGATGATCTTGGAAGCCTTTGTAGGTGAGTACAGGAGTTCACCCCCAGGCCGGGCCAAGCAGAGAAACCGGGACTTGAGAAGACCTATGGTCAACTCAATGATACTCCGGCTTCTCCGCAAGGCCCTGTTGTAATTCCTCTCTGCTGGGCCCTGGGGGTACCTGATTGGAGCCATCAGCCACGTCAGCTGCGGGTAACCAGCATCCCCTGAAAAATAAGAAAAATATACATTAGTTCTTCCTATCATGTGACTTTAGATGACTCCTCAAAATGGGAGACAATTAGGCATTTTACTAAACAACCTGCTCGTCTGTTTGCAAAAAATCATATGAAACATCTCAACTCTGTCTAACTGCCTAAATCACTAATACAAATGGGAAAAAGGACACACAAAGTGGTGGGTTTCTCTTGCAAGTTCCAACTTGGCCCCTATTTTGTTCCTATTACATTAGCCTAGGTCTTACTTCTGGAATATATCTGCAACTAGAGTGAGGAAACCAATATTGACTCACTTATGCAAAGTACTTTGGGGATATGGCAATACCATTGGAATCATTTGTAGGTTTTCTTTGGGTGGCTAGAGGACACCATTTACACATTGGTTAACCACCTTCATTGGACTCAAAGACAACTTTGCAAATCTTTCTTTTGTGAGCTGCTAAGCTGCTGATCTGGTTGTGTGTGAACAGCCTGACAACTAATAACACATCCATTTTAGGTAGGCTTTGCTTAAATCAGGGTGTACACCGATGTAGCTTATTCCTATGTCTATGTAATCTTACAGTTTATGTTGTTAAGACAAAATACTTTACCAATAAGCCACCCTTCGGGCATTTGTCCACTTTCAAACACCTCGTACAGAGTACTTGTTCTTAACATACTGGAATCATGGCACGACCCTGGGTGACCAGTGTTGACACTCATGATGCGCTGTTTGGCGTCACACACTAATTGGACGTTCACAGAGTGGTACTGCTTGCGGTTCCGGTATTCACTTTCGTGGCTCCTTGGGGGCCTAATGGCTATGTGGGTGCCATCGATTGCCCCTAGGATTTGCGGCATGTGTGCCCGCCGGTAGAAACCCAACTTGACTTCATTCCACTCATTTTCATTCTGTGGCCAGTGGATAAAATTGGGCACTATATCCACTATGGCATTAATGACCAACATGAACACCCTTGAAACTGTGGGCTGGCTAATGCCCATGATACTTCCCGAAGTGGCTTGGAAGCTGCCACGCCCTAAAATATACAAAGTGGCCAGCAATCTGGCCATGCCGGGCACCGCATGGCCGCGCTGTGTGTCCGGGTCAATTTTCTCTGCTATGAGCTGGTAGAGGTGTAGAATAGTTCCTCGCTCGAGCCGGAACTTCCTCCTGACATCAGAATCCCGCAGCTTGTCCAAATAGATCCTTGGAGCAAAAATGCGTGGCTGGCGAGGTAAGGGCACACGGACTGGAGGTGCTGCTGCTGGAGGTGCTGCTGCTGCTGCTGCTGCAGCTTCCCCACCTTCTGCTGCCTCCTGTGCCAGGGCCTCCTCAAACAAGGCACCAATAAATGCCAGCATTGCACCATCTAATGCGTCTGGGATATCGTCCTCCATTTTGAACGCGCAAATTCGCGAATGCGCAGATATATATAGAAACGGCCGCTAATTATCACACCTGTGAGCCAGCTATAAAAGGAGCACATGGCCAATATGGCTGCTGGATGTTATAGATCGATGTTTCTTATGTGCTAGCAAGACCCTGTGACCCACAACCTACATTATCTGGAGGTAAGACAATTGTATCTCTCTCTCCCAAAAAAAAGGAAGGAGACAATTTGTACTTATCTTGGGTGTGCTTAAGTTGTCTATGGTGAATCCCCTCCAACCCACAATAGCTTGGGAACCCCTCAAGTGTCTTTTAATCATTGGCAGTTGGCCCCATGTGCATGTGGTTTGGACATGTGTTTTCTCATGTTTGTTAAAGGTGTGCAGTCTAGATTTGGCATCTAAACCTGCCCCCTTACCTTCCCAGCTTCCAAAGACACCATTTTTGCTTTCCTGATAACTGTAATTTATTATGTGCACGTATGTAGGTCATGCGATTTCTCATGTATGTTTAATGTTTGCAGCCTCCTTTTGCCTATAAAGGATTACACCACCACCACCACCACCACTGTGTTTGTGCCATTAGGTAAGTGTTTGGAGGGCCTCGTGTGATTTGTACCCCTATGCGTTTTCTTATGTGTTTTTTTTGTACATTTCTTTGCAGCCTCTTCTGCTCTTTGCCACCACCACCACCACCACCACCACCACCACCACTGTGTTTGTGCCATTAGGTAAGTGTTTGGAGGGCCTCGTGTGATTTGTACCCCTATGCGTTTTCTTATGTGTTTTTTTTGTACATTTCTTTGCAGCCTCTTCTGCTCTTTGCCACCACCACCACCACCACCACCACCACCACCACTGTGTTTGTGCCATTAGGTAAGTGTTTGGAGGGCCTCGTGTGATTTGTACCCCTATGCGTTTTCTTATGTGTTTTTTTTGTACATTTCTTTGCAACCTCTTCTGCTTTTTTTGCCACCACCACCACCACCACCGTGTTTGTGCCATTAGGTAAGTGTTTGGAGGGCCTCGTGTGATTTGTACCCATATGCGTTTTCTTATGTGTTTTTTTTTTCCTTTTCTTTGCAGCCTCTTCTGCTCTTTGCCCACTACTACCACCACCACCACGACCAAGTCTGTTTGTGCCATTAGGTAAGTGTGTTCTGTAACTGTTCACTAATTATACTGTATATGAAGAGCAATCTGCAAATCCTGTTTTTTCTGTTTTCTCTTTTGTCATTTCAGATTTAGGAGTTTGGGGCTCTTTGCTGCTGCTGGACAGCCAGATTCTCTGCCCACCTCGTGCTCCCATGGCCCCACCCACTGGAAGGATGAGAAGGGCCAGGGGGGCCAGGGGGGCCAGGGGGGGCAGGGGGGGCAGGGTGGGCAGATCGTCTGGCTCTGGTGTGAGGGAGGCTCCAGCTGTATCCATGAGGGAGTCCACCATCCCCATCCCGGAGGAGGAAGCCGGGGGAGGTGTTAACACACCAAGTGGACAAGCTGGCTCTTCTGACAGTAGTCCTGGAGCGGGTCCGTCCACCAGAGTCAGCTTGTCCACATTACCCCGGCTTCCCCGTTTCACCCACAATCAGTGCTGTGCCCTGGTCCACGCCTATATGGCCAGATATCAGGCGATACATGGGACCAGGGCCGCGTCTTACTCAGTAACAGAGAAGAACAGATTGTGGGATGAAATCCGGGATGCTGTAAATGCACTGGGTGAAGCACCTCGCCACCGTGACAGTGTGCGGAAGAAGGTCAACGACATCTGTGGGTCCGTTCGGAAGAAGCTAATTGCATGGGCTGCGGAGGGTCTTTATGACCGTCAAGGTCGGCTGGATGAACGTGCACGAAGTTCTCTCTGGGATTATCAATTACCTTTCTTGAACATCATAGGACCCGATACCATCTTTCCCAGAGAGGACTTAGATTCGGATGCTTTGCACCGAGGTAGGATATTATCTTGGATGTCAATTGTGTGAGTTGTTTGGAAAAGATTAACTACTATCCTATGTGTGACATTAAGAGAATGTGATACTTGCCCTTCCAATTGTCCTTTTTTTGTTTTCCCCAACCTGCAATTTGTTCATCTGTAGCACGGATCTCAGCCCCTCCACAGCCCATGCAGCTTGGCGAACCAGACGGACTCACAGGTGTTGACATCAGTGCTGACCCTCCTCCTGGTAGGTCCAATATCATACTGTGCCAAACAATGTAGATGTTTTTTTTTTGCCAAGATAGCTCATATTGCTATGTCCTTTACAGAAGATCCGCAGCAGGGAACACACCCAGTGCAGCTAGGCCTGGAGGAAGGTGTTGGTATGTCTAGTCAAATAATGTTTTTTTGAATCTTATTAACCCCATTAACACACATGTTTTTTCTTAGGAAAGAGTGTTGCCTTTTAGATGTTTACCCTGCAAAACACAGTTGACAGCATTAATGGGTGCCGTCATTAGTAGGCAGACCAAGCCTTCTTAACCTTTGGGAGGGTTTAGCAAGTGTCCTATGAGCCCAGGAAAGCACTTTTGAATGTTTGGCCTCAATGCTTCATTCATGAAGCTAGGAGGGCAATCTGGCCATAATCATTACTGACTAAGGTTATGTACTAAACATGTTTTTTTTTTTTTTGTTTTTAAAAGAACATCAGGCCCCTCTTGACGTTGCAGCTGGAGTTGGATCAGGAGCTGGCGACGATTCTGCATCCAGTGCTGTGGTATGTGATATAAGGGAACAAGGTGCACATGTAACATTTCAATGGTAGCATTGATTTTGGACTAGATGTGGCTTACATTGTGTGTGTTAAATTAGTGCTATGACATTCTGACGATGCACCAGCACAACAAGAGTTCTATCTTGAACATCAGGGAATTATGTTATAATTTGGTGTGCCACTAATGTTCCAAAAACATCCAGGATCTTTAAAGTCCGGCCCGTCTTTGATTTTCCAGGTCCAAATTCATGGGTATCGTTTGGTTGGGTTGTCCTGTAGCCGATTGATGGCAAGATTTTAGACAACATACGTAGATGTATAAAGTCATTGGTGTAGTAACAGATTTACCAAAAGCATAAACAACCTACCACACCAGGGTTAATTGGGAACACCTTCATGTTGAATCTTTTTTGCCTTTGTCATATTAGTCACACCAATATAATATGTACCCATTATCAGAAGTGTTGCTAGCTTGGATAATCTTACAATGAACAAGTACTCATTAGAAGCACATCAAACTTTTCAACGTTCTGCTTGGGGTGTTAAGTTGTCAAACTAATCTGAAATATTTAGTCATGATGTTTGATAATGATTTGGTCTATTTCTTCTGCTTTCAGGTAGCCTTAGATGCAGAGGGATTGTCACCTACCCAACTTCGTCCATCTATGCTGGATGTAGCCGAGAGGCTGCTTGATGAGTATCAGGTCCAAAATGAGTTAAGGAGGCGTACTCAGCAATCTACTGAGGCAGTACGTCTGCTCGGGCTCATACAGGAATCTGTAGCAACAATGGTACAGGTTCACCAGGATATGTTACAGGTTCAACAGGATATGCGTAACAGCTTGGTAAGTTTAGCAGACCAGCATCAACGGGATCGGCAAAGTGTTGACACTCAGGTGCTGGCCACACGCCAATGCCTGTTTGGATCTGAAGATGCCCCATTGGCAGAGCCCTCCCAAACATCTCACTCACCTGCCACTGCAGGTTGTGGTAGTGGGAGGGTAATGCCAGTGTTGGCCACTTGTCAGGCAGCTGGGGATGGGACAATTCCTCCTGTAGCCACTCCTAGCACTTCACACTCCGTTCGGACTCCCACACCCCTCAATGAGCAATCCTCCTGCACAACCTCAATGCGCACTGGTTCCACAGTACCCCTTCCACCTGACTACATTCCCTCCACACCTTTATCACTTCACTCCTCCCCAGGCCGTTCTTCTTTTTTGTCACCAATGCGACATGTCGTTTGCCCCCGCACCGTGGACCACAACAAACAATCAACCACCACTCCCCACACATCTTCACAACCCTTGCACCACCAGCAGCATCAAATAGCCTTGGAGCAGCAACGATCCCATCTCATGGTAATGGCACACGTTGCCCAAATGCTTAGGCTGACCCCAGAGCAGATGACACTATTGGCCGAACATCTTCTGTCTGGGACATTTCCAACGTTCAACACCCTGCATCATCAGCAGCCTCAGACAGAAGATATGATCCTAATGGGCCACTTGAGCACAACTCTACAGTTAACCCCAGACCAGATGGAACTCTTGGCACACCATTTGATGGCAGGAAACTTAACAATGCTCACCACACTGCTTCAGGCACGACCACCAACTTGATTTTTTGTTTTTTTGTTTAATTTGGTTTAGTTTTGTTAATGATTTACATTGGCCAATTTTTTGGGCCATTTTTTTTTTTAATTTGAGGGTGGCACAATATGATTTATTATAGTGCTTCTTTTGGGGATGAAATAAAATTTTATGCAAAATGATTAGTTTGTGTTTGCTCTTTGGTTTTTTAGGAGTGTTGGTGGCCAAGTAATGGCCCGGGTTAATGTAGGCATTTATACACACGTGCTTCTCTATCTCCAAACATATGATTTCATGTAAATTTAGATAACTCAATGTTCACATAACGACCCAAGAAAAGGTCTCCCTTCAAATGTAGCTTCAAAACAAGTCTCAAGGCTAACATAAACCAAAGCCAACATACTAACAATTACAGACCACACCACTCAAGTAAACAAATACAACACAAAAGACATTCGATGTGTACACCAAAAAGAAAACTTGGGTAATAAAATAAATGTTTTAATAACACATGTGGGTGTCTACCAACTGTAGCGTACAAAAAATATATTACAATATATAATAGAATGAACTAAATTGCCAATGTAACATTTGTGTTGCAAAGAGCAACATACTTAAATTTAATTTAGATAAACATTTTAAACATTTTTTATGTTTTGACATCATTTTTTGGAAGGTTTTCACAAAAACAATTCTTTTTTGTAAACATTTGTGTTTTTTTCCGTTGCCATAAAAACAACAAGGCTTATTTGTAAACATTTGTGGTTTTGTCGGTTGCCATAAAAACAACAAGGCTTATTTGTAAACATTTTTGGTTTAGTTTGTTACCAAAAACAACAAGGCTTTTTTGTAAACATTTTTGGTTTAGTTTGTTACCAAAAACAACAAGGCTTTTTTGTAAACATTTTTGGTTTAGTTTGTTACCAAAAACAACAAGGCTTTTTTGTAAACATTTTTGGTTTAGTTTGTTACCAAAAACAACAAGGCTTTTTTGTAAACATTTTTGGTTTAGTTTGTTACCAAAAACAACAAGGCTTTTTTGTAAACATTTTTGGTTTAGTTTGTTACCAAAAACAACAAGGCTTTTTTGTAAACATTTTTGGTTTAGTTTGTTACCAAAAACAACAAGGCTTTTTTGTAAACATTTGTGGTTTTGTCGGTTGCCATAAAAACAACAAGGCTTTTTTGTAAACATTTTTGGTTTTGTCCGTTGCCATAAAAACAACAAGGCTTTTTTGTAAACATTTTTGGTTTAGTTTGTTACCAAAAACAACAAGGCTTTTTTGTAAACATTTTTGGTTTAGTTTGTTACCAAAAACAACAAGGCTTTTTTGTAAACATTTTTGGTTTAGTTTGTTACCAAAAACAACAAGGCTTTTTTGTAAACATTTGTGGTTTTGTCGGTTGCCATAAAAACAACAAGGCTTTTTTGTAAACATTTTTGGTTTTGTCCGTTGCCATAAAAACAACAAGGCTTTTTTGTAAACATTTGTGGTTTTGTCGGTTGCCATAAAAACAACAAGGCTTTTTTGTAAACATTTTTGGTTTTGTCCGTTGCCATAAAAACAACAAGGCTTTTTTGTAAACATTTTTGGTTTAGTTTGTTACCAAAAACAACAAGGCTTTTTTGTAAACATTTTTGGTTTAGTTTGTTACCAAAAACAACAAGGCTTTTTTGTAAACATTTTTGGTTTAGTTTGTTACCAAAAACAACAAGGCTTTTTTGTAAACATTTTTGGTTTAGTTTGTTACCAAAAACAACAAGGCTTTTTTGTAAACATTTGTGGTTTTGTCGGTTGCCATAAAAACAACAAGGCTTTTTTGTAAACATTTTTGGTTTTGTCCGTTGCCATAAAAACAACAAGGCTTTTTTGTAAACATTTGTGGTTTTGTCGGTTGCCATAAAAACAACAAGGCTTTTTTGTAAACATTTTTGGTTTTGTCCGTTGCCATAAAAACAACAAGGCTTTTTTGTAAACATTTGTGGTTTTGTCGGTTGCCATAAAAACAACAAGGCTTTTTTGTAAACATTTTTGGTTTTGTCCGTTGCCATAAAAACAACAAGGCTTTTTTGTAAACATTTGTGGTTTTGTCGGTTGCCATAAAAACAACAAGGCTTTTTTGTAAACATTTTTGGTTTTGTCCGTTGCCATAAAAACAACAAGGCTTTTTTGTAAACATTTGTGGTTTTGTCGGTTGCCATAAAAACAACAAGGCTTTTTTGTAAACATTTTTGGTTTTGTCCGTTGCCATAAAAACAACAAGGCTTTTTTGTAAACATTTGTGGTTTTGTCGGTTGCCATAAAAACAACAAGGCTTTTTTGTAAACATTTTTGGTTTTGTCCGTTGCCATAAAAACAACAAGGCTTTTTTGTAAACATTTGTGGTTTTGTCGGTTGCCATAAAAACAACAAGGCTTTTTTGTAAACATTTTTGGTTTTGTCCGTTGCCATAAAAACAACAAGGCTTTTTTGTAAACATTTGTGGTTTTGTCGGTTGCCATAAAAACAACAAGGCTTTTTTGTAAACATTTTTGGTTTTGTCCGTTGCCATAAAAACAACAAGGCTTTTTTGTAAACATTTGTGGTTTTGTCCGTTGCCATAAAAACAACAAGGCTTTTTTGTAAACATTTTTTTTTTGGTTGCCAAAAACAAGGCTTTTTTTTTTTTTTTTTTTTTTTGGGTCCCAAAAAAAGGGTTTTTTATAAATTTTTATATTTTTTTTGGTTGCCAAAAACAAGGCTTTTTTTGTTTTTTTTGTTTTTTTGGGTCCCAAAAAAAGGGTTTTTTTTATAAATTTTTATATTTTTTTTGGTGGCCAAAAACAAGGCTTTTTTTGTTTTTTTTGTTTTTTTGGGTCCCAAAAAAAGGGTTTTTTTATAAATTTTTATATTTTTTTTGGTGGCCAAAAACAAGGCTTTTTTTGTTTTTTTTGTTTTTTTGGGTCCCAAAAAAAGGGTTTTTTTATAAATTTTTATATTTTTTTTGGTGGCCAAAAACAAGGCTTTTTTTGTTTTTTTTGTTTTTTTGGGTCCCAAAAAAAGGGTTTTTTTATAAATTTTTATATTTTTTTTGGTGGCCAAAAACAAGGCTTTTTTTGTTTTTTTTGTTTTTTTGGGTCCCAAAAAAAGGGTTTTTTTATAAATTTTTATATTTTTTTTGGTAGCCAAAAACAAGGCTTTTTTTGTTTTTTTTGTTTTTTTGGGTCCCAAAAAAAGGGTTTTTTTATAAATTTTTATATTTTTTTTGGTGGCCAAAAACAAGGCTTTTTTTGTTTTTTTTGTTTTTTTGGGTCCCAAAAAAAGGTTTTTTTTTATAAATTTTTATATTTTTTTTGGTGGCCAAAAACAAGGCTTTTTTTTTTTTTTTTGTTTTTTTGGGTCCCAAAAAAAGGGTTTTTTTATAAATTTTTATATTTTTTTTGGTGGCCAAAAACAAGGCTTTTTTTTTTTTTTTGTTTTTTTGGGTCCCAAAAAAAGGGTTTTTTTTATAAATTTTTATATTTTTTTTGGTGGCCAAAAACAAGGCTTTTTTTTTTTTTTTGTTTTTTTGGGTCCCAAAAAAAGGGTTTTTTTATAAATTTTTATATTTTTTTTGGTGGCCAAAAACAAGGCTTTTTTTTTTTTTTTGTTTTTTTGGGTCCCAAAAAAAGGGTTTTTTTATAAATTTTTATATTTTTTTTGGTGGCCAAAAACAAGGCTTTTTTTGTTTTTTTTGTTTTTTTGGGTCCCAAAAAAAGGGTTTTTTTATAAATTTTTATATTTTTTTTGGTGGCCAAAAACAAGGCTTTTTTGTTTTTTTGTTTTTTTGGGTCCCAAAAAAAGGGTTTTTTTATAAATTTTTATATTTTTTTTGGTGCCAAAAACAAGGCTTTTTTTTTTTTTTTTGTTTTTTTGGGTCAACATTTGTGTGGCAAAACAAGGCTTTTTTGTTTTTGATTTTTTTTGGTGGCCAAACAAGGCTTTTTTTTTTTTTTTTGTTTTTTTGGGTCCAAAAAAAGGGTTTTTTTTATAAATTTTTATATTTTTTTTGGTGGCCAAAAACAAGGCTTTTTTTTTTTTTTTTGTTTTTTTGGGTCCCAAAAAAAGGGTTTTTTTATAAATTTTTATATTTTTTTTGGTGGCCAAAAACAAGGCTTTTTTTTTTTTTTTGTTTTTTTGGGTCCCAAAAAAAGGGTTTTTTTATAAATTTTTATATTTTTTTTGGTTGCCAAAAACAAGGCTTTTTTTTTTTTTTTTTTTTTTTTTTGGGTCCCAAAAAAAGGGTATTTTTTTAAACTGTTTTTGATTTTTTTGTTAGATTTTTGTTTATAATGGGCAACAATTACAAATGTGACATTTCTTTGTGTTGCAACGTGCAACATAAGTAAACAAACAACAAAAAAAAAATACTAGGATCTTTTTAAAGGTGTGACATTCCTAACGAATGGCTCCTTAGGGTCTGGATCCACGCCACAAAGGTGTTCCAAATATAGAATTCGGTCTCCGCACCACCTCATATAATCCAGGAGGACCTCGTAGGTGAGGTGGGTGTGCCCTGGGTAGAAAAAAACATGACAATTAGTTTTAGGCAAAATGATCCAAACAAGGATTGTAATTAATGTGCCTCAACAAATATGCTTAGGAGTCTATTGGTTGGCTTTTATCAACACTCTGAAGCAAATATGCTAAATTGCTGTTGTAAACCTTAAACTCAAACTTTCACAGCAAATTGTTCAAAAGGTTACATAAGATGGCTTGGAATGTTAGTAGCAGTTCCACCAAAGCTAAGTAAAATGCTTTTCTGCATGTAAACACAAGCAATCATTTTGAAGAATGTAAGGTGTTTTGGGTTCAATTGGTCAACACGATACATGTGCACACATTTATCTCTATCACCATTGGAATCTGTGGAGCGTTCTCTCTCACTCTTACTGTCTATAGATTGAACCTGACACATAGTAGAGACTCACCCTTAGGAATTTTGAGGGCCAGTTCTGGACGGAGCAGATGTGTCTGCTCCCCTGATCTCCTTTCCGCCATCCCAGCTGTGTTAAGAGAGAAGAAAAAGTTTATCAACAAATGGACTCACGCTAACTGTAGGTTACGCAGTCATGAAAACGCTCTAACACCCACTCATTACCCCTCCACATTTCCCTGAAAGTTTTATTTAGACATTGATATGGTGGTGATGCAGATTTGTACAGTGCAAGCGTCATTCTTCTGGGTGAAGCTTGTAGCGTTAAGGATACGTACTCCCTGCTTTTGTGCTGATTGTGTTTTTCTGATGTTTTTGGTGCCTCAGCCCTGCCTGTTCTAAGTGTTGGAAACATATCATTTTGGGAGGGCTGCGGAAAACTAATCAGGTTAGACTTACACTCTCTAGGTTTTTGGGGACAAGAGAAATAACAATCCTCCTTTTTACATGGCCCCTGTACACACCTCTAGGCACCTCCCTCCTGTTGTTTGACCCCACAGCAGGCAGCTTGCTATGGAGGCACATGAGATGAAGCCAAGCACCCTGTGCCTGTTCAGGCACTAGGCTGTGAGCCAGCCTTGCCCCCCTCCCTTCCAATGGTCTCAATGATTAGGAGTGACAGCATCAGGAGGCAATATTGGCATGCTGTCACCTCAGTTAAGGAGGAGGGGGAGTCTGTTCCAGACAAGTATTAGTGCAAAAATTTGGACCGTAAAAAATGGTCCCAGTAAGTCTTAGGGGGAATATGCACACCTATCACTTGGAATACTAATGCATAGAATGCATTCACATAAAGAACCTGCTGCCTTTAGAGGAACTTGAAGCCTGAGCGGGGACATACACAGTTAGCATTTCTCCACTTACTAAGTAGACACATTCCTGGAAAAGCACACAACTTACCATCATCAGTTTTTTTTTGGGCCCCCGAAGTTGATGGCGTGGCTGGCTCGGGAGAAACTGCACAAAAAGAACACAAATTGTGAACTGGAATGTGGTACATTACCGAGGAAGAGTATTTATGAAAGATTGACAAACACACATTTTCAGTGTTGACTAAATCAGGACATGATTAAATTACAATGTCCACAAAAAATTGACAAGTACAAAGCACACCATTTCCAATGTAGAGAAACTAACACCAATTTAGAATAGGGTGGCTTGAGATAACTTACAAAAGATAACATGTCCTGTAAAGCTCCCCAAAACCACCTTGCAAACATGAAGGTTAAGCAAGAGTGTTTCATGACCAACCTTCCTGTCACATATAGCAAAACTACACTTGCTTAGACTCCAACTTAGATTATCCTAGATACACATCATCCTAGCACACACAATTCATGTGAGAATCTAATTTTAGGTACTTACAGACTAGTTCAGGGGAGCCTGGAGTGGGGGAGGATGGGGGAGACCCTACATGGGGGGATGGTGTCCCTTCATGGGGGGATGGCGTCGTATCTCCTAGAAACACAAAGACACAAATACAATCCTTTAACCAAAGCTATTTGATAAAGGCACACAGAAAGTAGTTGGGAAACATTGAAGGTAGTAGTTACTTTGGACTGGGTAAGCAGCAGCCCCTCTTCCCCAGTCCTCCACAACTAACATCCTCAATGTCAGCTGCTACATAACCCCAATGGCAAAATATAGATATTACAGCCCTTAGATTTCCCAGGACACATTGAACACACAAACACATGTAGAATACTTACTTCCCATTTGAGGAGAGCCCAGGTCCTCATCCGCTTGAGACCAATTGGCCTCTTCTTGGGCACCAATGTGTTCCTGGCCCGGATCCAGGCGACTTGGCCCTGCCTGAGGCTCCTCTCTTGCTGAAGTTACATCAACCACAAAAGAAAACAAAACAAACAATCATTCCTCCAAGTTCGACCTAATACACAACACACCAGCACATCCACATTACTTACAGGGGGCCTGAGAAGGCTGAGCCTCCACATCCTGATCACTGGTTTCTAAAATAAAAGAAAAACATTATATATTATTTATGGACACAAATAGGCAGTAACCTCTCATCATGCTAGCACCATACTCAATGCCCCTACAATTCAGAACATAGAAGTGCACTTACACCAATGAGATGCATTGACCATGTTTTAAAACAGGAGGGCACCATGCAAATTAAGCGGGCGCCTAAGGCCTCGCACCTACAGTGGCCTTGCGGCCAGTGGCGGAGCACCAACATTTCGAAGGGCGCAGTCAGGGAAATCTCCCAAGTAAAAGATTGCTTTCAATCCTCGGATCAAAAAGTTGCAGCAGTGTGCTGCAGTCCCTTCACTGCGTCTGCCAGGTGTCTGTTGTCCGCTGACACTTACTCCTCCTTCTCTGCCTGGGGATTGGCCGTCTGATCATGTTATCCTAAGATGTGGAGGAATCGGTAGGTGTGTACCTGCACCAGTAGGAAGTGACTGGCCGGTCAACTCACTCTGCTATCATCAGTTGTTGCTCTGGGAGGAGAGCTCCGCCCTGGACCCGGAACATACAGGTAACCAGGCCCAGACTTGATATTTTGCAGGCTGGTCATAGATTTGTTGTGTCCACTATGCAAAGTGGTTGAGTAGCCCCAGGGAAGTTGGAAGAGTCTGAAAATGGTTGGTGGAGGAGGAGGAGAAGAAGGCCCTGGGTGGCTGGGGGACAAGGAGAGGGCCCCTGGGGGTTTTCTAGAGGAGGAAAGATCCACAATGACGCCAGAGTCAATTGCCAAGGAAGAGAGTGGAGCTGAGCAAGTCCTGCCTATCTGACATGAAAGCCAAACATGGTGTAGATGGAGCCCTTTGCCCTACACAATGACAGCACCAGAGGTGGAAGGTGAGTGGTAGCGGGTCTTTGACATTATAGAGCATATGGACTCTGTCCATTATTGGTAGTTTTGTTTGGAGTTGTCCTTTAGATGTTTAACTGTGTTGTTTTTGACCCGAGCTGTGAGGGACTGAGGTATGACAGCCCACTATGCTGAGACTTATAGTGCCCTAGAATGTTGAGGACTGAGGAATCCTTAGTCCCTAACAGAGGGCACTACAAGTCTTAGCATAGCAGGCAGTATTTCCTCATTCCCCTACAGAGAGGATTACAAGTCCAAGCAGGTAGCCTTCTGCAGTGGGACTTGTTGTGCCCTTGACTGTGGTGGACTGAGGAAGGGAAGTGTAAGAGGGTCTCTGTAAGCTCAGATGTATGGGGGAGCTTTGGGGAACACAGAGTTCCCTTTTACACCAGAGTCCCCAGCTTCCCCCCTCAAATAATGGTTCCCAAACTCTCCTTATATCAGAGTCTTCACACTTCCCTCTTACAGTGTAGTAAGTCTGGAGACTCCGATGTAAAGGGGGCTCTGTAAAATGTGATTAGAGATTAGAAATTTCTAACATTTTTATTTTCTACTTACGATCCACAATTTTCAGCTGCTCAAATGGCTCGCTGCCTCTGACTGCATATTGGAGTGTGGCCGTCCTCCTCCTCCCCTTCTTCACCAAAAGCACAAGAGGGTGCCGTCCGTCCGCTTTGGCTAGAAGCAGAAGAAAAAAAAAAAAACATAAAAAATACGAATGTACATAGTAGTATTAAAGGTTGTGAAGAGACACTTGATGGAGGTAGGAAAGGTAGGAGCGAGAGGGAGGGGGGGGGGGGTGTTGGTATTAGTGTTGTTGCATAGCTAAACACATGTCCACCTACCCAAAAAATTGTAACCTATCTGGTCACATGTAATGTATATTTTTACTTACCGGAGATTTGCTCCACAGCCTTTAGCAGGAGCTTGGGTGAGCGCCTTTTGGCATCACTCCAGGCCCGCTGCAGATCCACTATCTCAGGCAGAAACTGAAATCTCCGCTGCAGCCTCATCCGGAGACGACACATCATCTTGTGCTTTTGGTGAAGATGCGTATATACATTATCATACCCCCAGAGGAGGAGGAGCTGTGGAAAGAGCAGTGTATGTTTGAGTCCAAGTATGTCCAAAATAGTACAGTCTTCAAATAACATGCTAGGTCGTCTTTGAGATATTGTAGAACAAAGAATTCCATTTCTGGTGATACATATACATCGATGTCCAAATCTACCTCCATGACATAGGTTGCCCCACACTGGTGATTTCCTCTACATGATATAGCCATTTTCTCAATTGGCCTTTCATGACACACCCAGGGCCGCCATCAGGGGGGGACAGGCAGTCACTGTATTTACAACCTTATTGCTGTCCATTTAGCAGGGTGCAAGTAACTTTACACACATGTAGCATAGGTATCAACTTTTGTCACCATGTTAAAAGGACAGCAGTATGGGTAGCATTACAGTGACTGTTATTAGTCCAGGCTCACTAAACTAGCCAATGCTTGGAAAAGCAAGCCATGCAGATTGCTTTTCAGGTCCCTTTTAACACGAGCTGTCTGATTGGGTGTGGCTGTTAATTTTTGACGCAGACCTGATAAGCCCCTCAATTCTCCTTTATGGAGTGTTATATGTAAATGGGATTGCTTCATTTGAGATGCAGATTTAAACTGTGTATGGCCAGGCTGAAGGTACCCAAGTTGATTGGTCGATCACCTGGAGGACAACGTACAACCAGTCTGTCAGATTTTACACACACTTATCGCTAGCATCTCTTGTAGCCACTAGCAATAATCACTGTGTTTTCCTGGCAGGGGCAGCACCAGGAGAACACAATGGCTCCGCAGGAGGGTTTCCCCTGTCTGTGTTGATGGTGGAATCAAGGCAAAATGTTTTTCCTGCAAGCCACGGGACAAACAAAGATAGTTTTTTAATGAATCCCTGATTTTGCCAAAATGGAAAAAAAAAGATGTTTGCTTTGTATATTCTTAAGTTTGCTACATAACTAGAACATGTAACAGTGTTATATCATTGCAGGAGATTTCCCTTCACTTCCTGTCTTGGTGTCACCAGGACAGGAAATGAGGGAATCTCCCGTGGGGATACAGCCAGCAATTCTTTCCTTTTATATATACTATGGACATTATAAGGCAACAATTGCAAGCTATTTCCCCACAGTGATATTGCCCTCACTTCCTGTCTTGGTGACACTAAGACAGGAAGTGAGGGAAAATCTCATGCAATGATATCACCCTACTAGAAATTGTAGTTCCGTCTAAAAAGTATACATAAAGTAAGCACTTGGTTTCCAAAGTGGCAAAATTATGGAGGAGTTAAAACCCCATAGTGTGATCGGGTAATCTGACGGTGTGTTCCTACACTCCTCAATGTGTCTGTTCATTAAGCTGTGCTGAATTATCCTTGATTCACAATTCCTGCAAGAGTTGCACATGGTATGTGGGAGATGCAAATTTAAGGTGGCATAATTATCCACACAATCACACATAATCCTTTTTAAAGGTCACCAGCAGAATTTGATGGCATAGTGGTTCACAGCAGTGCCATCATATTCCAGTTAGATCTGTAAATTAACAAAGCAATGTGATCTGGGGGTGTATTTAACTTGCAATGGACACCCCCATTCATTATCATATGGCAGTGTGAGATGGGTGTGTTGGGAATGTGATCCATTGAGACAAGTGATTATACACTCATGTGTTTCTTTTAGAGGTGATTTGTTCAAGGCAATCCTTTGAAGACATGACCATTCCAGATTTTTGTGATCACTGATTCCATCTCAGGTGAACCAATTAGCTGCTGTGTGCAGATCCAGCTTATGATGGTAAGAGTGTCAGACAAGACAAACGGGGCCGAGCTTGCAGTGTGTATGGATGTATGTAAGGCAATAATTTTTGGCATTATGCATTTAGGGAATATAATGTTTCTAATCTTGCATATATGAAAAGGGTCAATACATTTGTCTTTATCTAGATAGATTCCAAAGCGTCAGAGCAATATGTCACAGATAATTGGGTTTCATTTTGTGTAAAAGTTGAAACGAATCAAATCTATCTATATACAGGCATAGCCCACTTTAAGTACACAATGGGACCAGGGCATGTATGGAAACTGAAAATGTACTTAAAGTGAAGCAATCCCTTTTTTCTTTTCTCGATGCATGAAAATACACCAGCTCCATTGTAAATTTTGGCCACATTGACATAGCCTTACTCCCAAACCATGTGGGAGCATGTTAAGGG